>NW_027185502.1:1037500-1162500 GCF_040183065.1 Periplaneta americana | reverse complement strand
AATTTAACGACCTAAATCAGAGATGCGATGCTTAGTAGTAATTCCGTGCACGAGCTTTTTTTAACTCTCTCCTTAGGCGGGCGGTTTTCTGTCTGAGGCACATTGCTTCTATTGCATTAAGAAAGGGTTTACAGTAGAGATGAACAACGATCGAGAAAGCGAGACTAACAGCGCCCGCGAAGCCGAAATCCCGCACGACAATGCTGTATTACGTCGCGTCCTTGACGTAAAGACTGGTTGTGAGTGTTCCGAGACTCGAGATTGATCACTCCCGAAGTCAACCTTGAATCAGAACATTTTGATAACTAAGATACTGTTCTGTTTCGCCTTTTTGTCTCATTTAAAATGTATAATGTTATTTATTTCAATGATGTACAGAACGTTATTCAAAGTTACGGAATCTTTCCACGCCGACCAAATGCTATTTCGAGAATGATGAGCGAGACTCGAAGCGCACGACAATGACGAGACGAGACTCGAAAGACAAATGCAACGAACACAGCGAGCGAGAGCGGCAGTTAGTTTTATTCATATCTAGTTTACAACAATACAACTTTGCAGACCATGACAGATCGCAAGCGAAATTAAAATAAAGATTTTTATGCTCGACCATGCCGAAATGTAGTAATTATACACCTGGTAGTAGCACTTTAATGCACCTCATTAAAGTATACCTATTCATTAAAGTTCAGGTGTTCAGCCAATGACAAGTCACATTTGTACCGTTATGAAACCGCAAGTATCGATTATTCTCGGATATGCAAACGAAAGAGAATTAGCGAAAAGTCACGGAGGCTGGAAATCCAATACTGTCGCAGAAGGTTATGTTCTGTTATTATAATAATTAGCGTTAATTGTAAATAATATTCAAATAAATTCAATTTGTCATCTCGTTTTTCAATTCTAGATAAATTTCCAGGTTATATCAGACTAATGTTCATCTTATTCCTTATCAAGGTCAATGACATTCGGCCTCGGAAAAAATCAATACTTTCGCGTTTGCGCACATCTGACAATTCAGGTCACTTCGCACATAACCATAACATGACCTAATTTTGAATAATTTCAAGTTAGAAATATGGTCGAGCATAAAAAGTCGTATGAAACTTGCCTATAATGGTAATTAAGACGCTCGTATGAAAATTATGAAACTCGCTTGCGCTCGTTTCATAAACAAACATACTTGCGTCTTAATTACTACTATTATAGGCTCGTTGCATAATGTACTATTAATGATAAGTAGAAGCTTATTGTAGAAAATAGTTGTAGGCGTCTGCTAGTAATACTGCATTGTTTCACGGATGGCGAAACATGATTGATTCCATCTTATTTTTTTTTGTGCTGTCCATGGCAGAAAGTTGTATTGTGCGCTGCTTATTTTCTTAACAATTTCGGTAGTTTTTGAACTGTTTGTAGTGTTGCAGTGATTACTGAGCACATATTTAAAGTAAGAAGTTCATACTTGTACTATACTGTAGTACTTGAATTCCTCTAACTGTACATATATTTAGATTAGGTGTTAATGGCGTCAATTAAAGCTTAGGAAGTGGATGCGATTTCTTACCTCTCTTCTCGTGAAAGTGATGGCGGCCGAACAAACGTGAGTATTTCGATCCATAGCAAGGTTTCTGTACCTTTGCCAGAAAAACTAATTTGAAGAAAATTATTACCCATAAATCGTACTTCAATTCTATTTTTTATTATTTTAATGCATATCACGAAATTACCTACCCTTTTTTGATTTTAGGTCTAACATAGGAAAAGAGAAAATTGAATTCAGGAAATACGATGCAATCAACTTATCGCAGCCGACAAAATTGTGAGGGAGCAGAAAGTATCTAGTATATAAAAAAAATGTATGTGTCATTGAGTTCACTCAAAGATTTCATAAGCAGAAATGATAGTAATGGAAATCAGACTCCTAAATTACGAAGGCTTTTTGCTCTTACGTCTGACCTGGAAGAACGGCTTATATTAATTATACGAGGGTGGATCGGAAAGTAACGCACAATAATTAAAAAAACGTTTAATAGGTAAACAAAAATAAAAAAAATATCCAAATGAACTCACACCTTTCAGCTACTTTTCTACATAAGCACCAAGTATCTCAACACATTTCTGCCATCGACGTCCCGGTTTCATTATACCCTGTCCATAGAAGTCCGTTCGGTCGGAGTATAGCCATCTGCGGACAGTTGATTGCATTTCTGCATCATCACGAAAATACCTTTCCTTACCCTATATTTATAATTTACAGTGACATTCATTGAAAAATAACGCGAGTATAAATTCTACTCTATTACGATAATCGGAGAATAATTTGCAGATTACAGTATTTGTTTTAATTCTTTCCTCCCAAATAAAATGTGACATGTCTGACACTGTTATTATTTAAACAGGAGCAAATGTATAAGAAATAATGCAATCGGATACAAAAGTTCAAAATACTGAAAATAAATTTCCATGGCTTGTCAGAATTCTTCACGAAATGGAGTGAGCCTGCCATTGAGAGCTGAAAATTATATAGAAAAATCATATTTATCATTTGTAAAAAGTACGCTCAGAACTGCGGCCTAACAGTAGATCTATCATTCCAGTCACGTATCATAATTTGGATCCATCTTGAAAAACAGAAATCAAAAACGAAAACGTTTGAAACAGTAGCTGATGGAACCGCACACACAAGAACAAGCCCGGGCAAACTCAATTCATAGAAGCGGGCTCGACACAAAACCCACCGCGCCCGCAAGCAGTCTGCTACGTCACGGCACTGTGGAGCTGCATGGGCTGGGCGTTCTGCTGGAATACTCACCCATGTGTATATAGTATAGTTGTAGTGGTTGACATCTTCCTTTCCTTCTCTTCTTTCTTTTTTAGTTACATGTAAGATACCACAGATTTCAAATACATCAGTTTTGTAATAATGTATTTTCTGTTTCTATCCCCAAAATTATATCGTAGTCCAGAATAACTGTAAGTTGTTACGTGTTCAGTAGTTTTATTATACAGTAATATTTTTGATCTGATTAATGATTTTCTCCGTAATGCTATTATTTTAGTTTTATATACTGATATCCTAAAATTGAGGCGGTTCCGAAAGAACGGCACATATCCATAAAGTGCATTTTGAGATAATGACCTACAAAGGTGTTGTGTTGCCAGTACGCATTTCAAACACAATTTTGATTTAGTTCCTTATATTTTATAAATTCATCGTTTGTTAATGTGCTAATATTTATATATTACATTTGTAAACCTACCGATATTTTGTCACAATAGTAGGCCTAAGTACAGTAGATACGACCTATGTGCCCTTTTTCCAAAGATACTTTTATTTGCTTTAAATAAACTTAAGGAGTGATGAAAACGAAAGACTAAACAAAGATAAAACTATTTACAAAATAATTTCAAATATTAAAAACATATTAACATAAAAATATTCACAATCTCATTGCATTTCAATGATGGTATAGCAATGATAATAACAATAACACATCAATAAACTTATTTTACAAAACTTTTATTGTCTATGCATAGGGATAGTACTACTTCGTTTTTCTATACGTTGTGAGATTCTTCGAGGACAAATTCTAGCCATTTCACGTCGTCCTCGTTTAAGTACTTAAATAGAGATCTTATGTCGTCAAACATGGTTTGGCTGATTGCTGGGAATGGAACAATCGTAGGTTTGATATTATGCCTAATTATTTTCAGTCTGATGGAATAGTTGAAGGGAATCCATAAGGGATTGTAATTTTCAGAGCACACAAAAGTACCATCCACTTTGTATCTCACTATAAAATACTTCATAATCGTAAATTTGCGTGTAGGAGATGGAGTCTTCATGAAATAGGGCATTAAAGCTATATCCGACTCTTTTGTAAAGTATGACGCATTACACCTCAAAGTTGCTGGGATGTTTTCTGCATGTTGCTATAGCTTTAACCATGGTTTTGCAGTTCCAATGGTTTCTTTCTTTTCATAGCAGATCTCACGAGTCCAAAGATTCTGTCACATTGTGTAAATGTGACTAACAGGAAACATAGAATATTTCTATCTGATGTGCCTTGGCGAACCAAGCAGAAAACCTCAGAAGCGTCGAATTTCTATTTTGTCCTCCTGCGGCATTAGACATCATTATGACAGTTTCCACGTTAGGACATTTTTTAAGATTTATTTGAAGGCAGTCATACAAAAACGACGCCACTGAATTAGCATTCTTTCTTGCTTGAGTTTCCATGAAAAATAAAAGTAGGAATTTCCATGAAGCAACAATAGAACAAAATTATTTCAAGTACTTTCCATTATTTAACAATAATTACAAGATAAGATTTTAAATTGTTACACTTAAAACATTATCACCTATAAGCACTTACTCTATAGTCTCAATCTGTAAGCCAACTGCACAACGGCGTGCGGACAGAATGTGAGCGGTGCACTGCCGATGCACATGGGGTGCTCGATTTATTTTATTGGGTTATTTTGCGACGCTGTATCAACATCTAGGTTATTTAGCGTTTGAATGATATGAAAGTGATAATGCCGGTGAAATGAGTCCGGGGTCCAGCACCGAAAGTTATCCAGCATTTGCTCGTATTGGGTTGAGGGAAAACCCCGGAAAAACCTCAACCAGGTAACTTGCCCCGACCGGGATTCGAACCCGGGCCAAATGGTTTCGCAACCAGACACGCTGACCGTTACCCCACAGGTGTGGACTGGGGTGCTCGATCCTGACCCCTAGCATCGTGGCATAAAGAGCTCTCCTGCCTCGTTGAAGCATAGTCAAGAAACGAAAAGTGGTAGATATGTGCATTCCTATGAACCCGAGCGGTCAATTAATGCCATCTTTGGAAAAAGGGCACATACACTCATGTGCCCTTATTCCGGAACCCGCCTCAATTATACGAGATGTTATAGCTTCGTGTGTTTTTATATAAAGTCGTTCTTAATCTTTACAAAATTACGAAATCAGGATCATTTGAAATACAGGTGTACTAATTACATTTATTTTTACATACTGTATAGAATGAAGTACTATATATCAAAATGATATTAAACATTGGATAAAGCCAATTGAAATGTTGGCATGTAGTGTTTCTTTGCGATTTTTTACTTAGATATCCAGTTCCTAAGAGCAAATGTTTTCAGAAAAAAGCTAAGACAGCCTAGCCACTAGCCTTCACAGAGGGGTCAGCAGAAACTGGTGGGGGAAATCGGGAAGAGATGCAACCAAACGGACACAGTACCTGTGCGAAAACATGATTCCATAATGAAGGGTTATTCTTTGATGTAATCCAAACAAAGAAGTTCAGGATTTTGCTCTCTTTGCTTCATTTTCGAGATAAAAATTGTTTTATATGAAACATTTCATAGCGTGTTTTAAAGAAAGAAATTGATTTAATTCCAAATATGCTCAGTCAATTTTAAGAGAGCCGTTACTATGATAACAAATGATTGAAAGAAATTTATTTATTTATTTTTCTTTAGATATGCAGAAACGATGGCGGGCTTATGCTAGGGCGGCAATGAACCTGCGGGTTCCTTAAAAGCCATTTGTAAGTAAGTAACTACGATATACAGAAATTTGATCCGAACAAATGTAACATTGTAAAATTCCTTTGCAGAACATCAGTAAATTGCAGGATTCACTGTTCTTGAAGCATTAGGCCTATCTTGATCCACTTTTTTACTTACAAAATGAACAAGGAATGTCTTTAATAGCGATACAATACCAGCAGAGCATTACAATACAAATCGTTAGATATATTTCGATTATAATATCAATCCAGTGCCATAGGTAAATCAGGATTGGCAATAGTTTCTTTTTTTCCAAACGGGCCACAGTCTAGGACTGACGTCCATTTGTAACATTTCTATACCCACATTTCACATATAACTATCAACTGGACTGAAGTTATTTTGTTGTAAATTGGTGCACCGACTCCTAAACTGCCAATTCCAACAGAAAATTCGTTTTTCGAAAAGATGGACTGAAGCCCTTTTGGAAAGAGGATTCAATTACAAAACAGGGTCTTGCACTTACGGATTAACTTCTACGTGTGCCGAACATGCGGCACACCTCGTCCATCAGCCTTTCGTAGGAATTTCGGGGCTCCTCTTCCGCTGGTGCGCTGGGGGCCTCCTCAGGTTGCGGTGGAGGTGGGGGTGGGGGTTCTTCTCCGAGGACTTCCTCCAGAGGATCGGCGAAAGTTACATGTCTTTTGCCATCGTCAACCGCTGGGCCCTCAACCGAGGCGTCTTCCGCTCCGGCATTCTCCGGCCCACTTGCCTCGTCTCCCAAGTCAGCACTTCCCGGTTCTGCTGTCTCGTCACCCGCAGGCTGTTTAGTGTCTTCGGCACCGTCACTCGCAGGTTCTTTAGTGTCTTCGGTGCCGTCACTCTTGGGTGCACTTGGTTTTTCTTTTGTGCTAGCACTCCCAGGTTTCTTTTTCTTGGCGGCACTAGATTTCTGACCACTAGTACCAGGAGTGCTTTCTCCATCCTTATTAGGTTTTAAGATATACAATGTTGTGTTCTCCCGGAAGGGCTGTTTTTCTCTGCAGTTGTTGTAGAGCATGTAAGCTCCAACTGCAGCCCCTCCGGTGGCCGCCAGTTTACTGACGGTCCCCGCTTTCGTCAAAGATTTCGCTAATGCGCTTAAAATGAACTTAGAGCTCCACATATTTATGTGTTATGATTTGAGGAACGTCTCCAGGCAACGCACCGCATAGGCTCTGTTGTGAATGCATTATTGATTAAGCACATCGCAGCCAAAACAATAGGTTTGTTTCCAGCAAGCAATTCAGAACGCCTTCCGAACTTCTTTCGACGCATGCGCCAGTTGTGTACGGTGTCAGAACTAGTTCAGAATTTTACGTTGTTGGAACGTTTCTTGAACTGTTCTTTCACAGCCTTCCGAGTTCCTTCTCATTTTAAAATTATATTCATCTTCCGAACTTCATTTGTCATAAACTATATCACTACCACCTTCCAAATCACTCATGATCGACCAATTTCACTCGTTCTAAAGCACGTTGGAACAGGGATCTGGGGGTTCAGATCGGTTCTAGTCTTGTTGGGCTACTGCGCATGAGCAGGCAGTGCTGGAACAAACCTCTTGAGACGAGTCCGTTGTCACTCACTAGTTGAATGTTTTATCTGTCAATTACCTTAACCAGAAGGATTCTTCTCTGCAGTGGCGGATTAGTCACAGCATAAATGTAGTCAATAGATAGAGCCGCAAGTTTCGGGGGAAGCAAGTGGTCGTAGCGTAAGGCGAGTTCCGAAATAGCAGAAAAAGTTCGCAGTTGAAGTAGTTTTCAACGTTGTAACACAACCCATGCTCTTTTTAACTCTCGAATTTTCGCGACACAAACATTACGTTACAAGTTTTAAGCTCGGAAATTTACTGCTGAACTATGGGGTGGAAATTTGCACCTTATATGGCAAATTCATCGTTTTATAAGGCGTTCGCCTGCCTTGCATTGGCAATATATAGCATTTTGTAAACATGGTGGTGTAAAATAAAACGCATGGCCTTGATTAATTCGTCTTCAAACGAATGACCAAAGCCTCCCTCGTCCGTACTCGCCATTTCAATATATTTTATTGCAAATTTATCCAATCGACAAAACGAAATAATACAACACTAGAAGCTTAGCTTAAATTTTCTTTTCTTCAGTTCATTATTTTAAAATAATTTATTGTTGCTCATTAATTTATTATTTTTATTATTCGCTAACTTAACGGCGCTGTATCAACTGTAAGGTTACTTAGCATCGATGGAATTGATGACAGCGAGATGGTATTTGGCGAGATGAGGGCCATAGATTACCTGACATTCGCCTTACGGTTGGGTAAAACCTCGGAAAAACCTAACCAGGTAAACAGCCCAAGCGGGGATCGAAACCGCTCCCGAGCACAACTCCAGATCGACAGACAAGACAGTGTCTTAGCCGACTGAGCTACGTCGGTGGCTCACTCTTTATTAATTTACTAGTATTTAACGCAATCTTTTTCACTCCGTGTTTTTGAATTAATAAGAACGCACATTTTATAAACTTTTACTGAATGTTAATGTTAGGGTTTATTTAACGACGCTCGCAACTGCAGAGGTTATATCAGCGTCGGGGGATGTGCCAGAATTTTGTCCCGCAGGAGTTCTTTTACATGCCAGTAAATCTACTGACATGAGCCTGTCGCATTTAAGCACACTTAAATGCCATTGACCTGGCCCGGGATCGAACCCGCAAACTTCGGCATAGAAGGCCAGCGCTATACCAACTCGCCAACCAGGTCGACACTTTTACTGAATAGAGCATGATGCGCGACTTTTTTAGTGCGACGGGTGGAGGGGGGGTTCCCAAGCGTGGCTGAACTAAGACCCTCACTACTTCTGTCCACGTCGATTTGCAAGTACTGATTTGTTCATTACGTTTAATTGTTTCTGTGGGGAATTTGGCTCTTAAGAGATGGGATGGATGAAAATTTGGTAATTTTTTTTGTAAAAAATCACATTTTTTTTGGTAGAAAATGAAGCTGTGGTGCCTACTTTACACTTTGACGAGATGTTAGAGCCTTACGACGGCTTTCTCATCAATTATGCCCTCTAAAAAAAGGCTGCGCTCATTAAGTATAAAACATATAGAAATTTAAGTAATTTTTCCGCACTTTTTCAGCCCACGTCTCTGATTCACATTGCTAAGGAATCCACAAACGTTATGCTACAAAGTTAGAAAATTTCACTGCATGTTCTTTAACGTATACTTATCAAAGATATGTTGGCGTTTTTTTTTTTAAATAAAATTGTTAATAAAAAATAAAACGCGTGCTTACAGCCTAATCTCTTACGAGATTAATATCAACCGGAGTGCTGTAGTTAATGAATAGAGATTGTGTAAGGCACTGGTGTGATTATAGACAGCCGTGTGCACAGTTTAGTAGGATAAACATTGGTAATTTCGTGATACTTTCGTGAAAATTAATCTAAAATGCAAACCTGTAAATATATCCTTATTCCGATTTTTTCATCTAAAAGACGATAATTTGTTGTACAAATCTAGAGACATAAAAGATTGGACACGTTCTTGAACAAGTGCCAAAAACCACTTTTACAACTTAAGCTAAAAGGTTGGTTATTTCGTGATAACCTTCGTAATTTCGTGATATTACATTGACTATTTCGTTTATATGACGTCATTCCATTTTCGACCAATGAAGTGTATGAAATTTTGAATTCCAACCAATCACAGTCAGACTTTGCGATAATTTCTGCAGCTAGATTTATCGCTATCAATTTATCGCATGGTCGTTTTTTTGTTTAGTCGTTGTCGCCAACTGTTTCCCCGTAAATTGATGATCATGAATACATTAAGATACAACTACACGGTTAAACTTTTCTTTCAACTTTAAAGCAATGAATGCAAGATTGATATTTAATATTAATTAATATATTTACGCAGTGAAGACGGCGTTCAAAACGGCGCACCATGTAGACACAAAATCTTTATGCGTCTTAATTGAACGTACCTTTTAAACTTGATTCTTTCAATATTCTTCCCAGATTGCACGCATACGCGATTGGAATATTGAACTGTGTAGATGCAGCTTTAGTTCCGTTACACACTACAGCGAGAATGCGTTTGTCGAGCTATAAAAAATGCTTTCGTGTAGCACAGATTGTAAGTAACGGTTGAAATAAGGCACAGCTGACATTGGTCCTGCTTCCACAGGTAACTTAACCTATAATTTGCAGCCTATAAAATTTGTATTTTGTGAATAAAATGAAACAATTAATGAAAAGTTAGATGTTCAAATTTATGTAACATCGCATATCAAACCCAAAGACCTTACATAGTAATAATAAGGTCTTTGATCAAACTGCCTTCCGTATGGCGTAATAAAATTCGTGTTTTAATTAGGCCTATCTACTCGTATACAGAAATGGCTTCACTGTGTAGCAACATGTCTCGTTGTGAATACATAAGCATTGGTATATAGCTGTTCCCACTGTTACTGTTAAATTAAATTTTGACTTCAACAGATAATGAAAATGTATTTATGTTATAATAATAAGAGAAAAGTGCAGTACATGTATCGTAATTAACATTGTTAAATCTGTATTTCGCTTTTCGCAGTTGGCATTACTGAATAATAACACCGAATTTCTTTATTGCAGTAATCGATATTGATCTACGAGTATTTCAACTTCACAATGTCTGAATAGGTTAAGTATTCATTAATATAGGCCTACAATTATTAACATTTTGTGATCGAATTTTAGGGATATATTATGTACATTTTTATTTTATTCACGAAATAGTCCTAATAAATGTCACTCGAGGTCCGAGATTTCCCAGATAAAGCCACTCGCTTCGCTCGTGGACTTATCGACAAATCTCAGACCTCTCGTGACATTACTACAGGTAATTAGTATACTCCGTAATACTGTTGTTTTTGCTACTGCCATTTTTAATGTTACGTCGTAAATCGAACACTGATGACTTAGTCTTAGTGGTTATAATAATCGCCATAAATGTACTTATAATATGATAATAATAATAATAATAATAATAATAATAATAATAATAATAACAATAATTATCTTTAGCAGAAGTGAGGACAGCGAAGCTAGAAGATCTGAAATATGAGGTGCTGATACCTGTTCTGATACAATACCGATAGAAAACATTGCCAGAGCTAGATATATATCGGAGCTATAATTGTCAAACACATGAAATCGTTGCCTGAGGGCGAGTTTATTAAGAAGTCTCCCATTGTTGCAGGAAAAGAAATTTGCCCCGAAAAATTAAAGTCATTTGAAAATGTATGTCTCTCTCGATGTACAATTACAAGGAGAGTAGGCAAATGGGGGGCGATATTGAAAACCAACTACAAAATAAATTTAAAAAACATTTTCGTCTTGTTTGTCTTCTCCATCTTTTCTTATCAGCAACAAACTTACAAATATGAAAAAGTGGCGTCTATGTTCCAGTGAGTGTCAGGAAGATTAATTTATTTTGTAAACAGATTTAACTTACCCTATACAATTTGAAACAGCTGATTACGAGAAAAAAAACAGTTCATTTTCGTTATATAGGCTTACCTTGTTATCTGAGACACCACCTATTTGGGTTTGAAAGATTAAAACTATTATTTGTTGTCTTGTTACTTTAAGTTCCTTAAAAGAAAAATTGTGCATGATAAACGTATAGCCAACGTTCCGCCACTGATAGCCACGTTGCCTCGTTCAAGTAGTAAGCAGCTGCTTTGCTACGAATAAAAGGGGTTGATGGCACCAGATACTTCCCCTACCGTTTGCTTGTGAGCATGTCTGGACTATAGTTTTTGCGACTTGCACATGGACTATTTGAAGATGATACCGAATCTAATTAAGATGGTGAAATGAATCCGAGGTCTAACGTCGAAAGTTACCCAGCAATCATATTTGAATTGATTGAGGAAAATACTACGAAAAACCTCAGGATTTGAACCGGGGCCCGCTCGTTCACGATCACACGTGCTAACCGTTTCTCCACAATGGTAGACATTGAAGTAGTTGTAGTGGTTGCAGTAGTTGTGGTTGTAGTGGTTTCGGTGTTGTCATAGTAGTTGCAATAATAATATTGTTATAAGAGTTGTATTTGGTATTCCCAAGAAACTAGTTCGATTAATTAAAATGTGTCTCAGTGAAACGTACAGCAGAGTCCGTATAGGACAGTTTCTGTCAGATGCGTTTCCAATTCACTGTGGGCTAAAGCAAGGAGATGCACTATCACCTTTACTTTTCAACTTTGCTCTAGAGCAGGGGTCGTCAGCACAGAGCACCCTGGGGCTAGCCTCTCTTACCCGCAGAAAACGCAGTGCACTAGGGTGCACTCCGTAGCTGCTAGCGGGTATGCTCTCTATCTCTCCCTGTTGCACGACAGTGCACACGGGACAGCACCGCGTACCCTTTGCACATTTCAGCGAGTGCTGACGACCACTGCTATAGAGTATGCCATTAGGAAAATCCAGGATAACGGAGAGGGTTTGGAATTGAACGGGTTACATCAGCTGCTTGTCTATGCGGATGACGTGAATATGTTAGGAGAATATCCACAAACGATTAGGGAAAATACGGGAATTTTACTTGAAACAAGTAAAGAAATTGGTTTGGAAGTAAGTCCCGAAAAGACAAAGTGTATGATTATGTCTCGTGACGAGAATATTGTACGAAATGGAAATATAAAAATTGGAAATTTATCCTTTGAAAAGGTGGAAAAATTCAAATACCTGGAAGCAACAGTAGCAAATATAAATTATACTCGGGAGGAAATTAAACACAGAATAAATATGGGAAATGCCTGTTATTATTTGGTTGAGAAGCTTTTATCATCCAGTCTGTTGTCAAAAAAAATTTGAAATTTAGAATTTATAAAACAGTTATATTACCGGTTGTTCTTTATGGTTGTGAAACTTGGACTCTCACTTTGAGAGAGAAACATAGGTTAAGGGTGTTTGAGAATAAGGTGCTTACGAAAATATTTGCGGCTAAGAGGGATGAAGTTACAGGAGAATGGAGAAAGTTACACAACACAGAACTGCACGCATTGTATTCTTCCCCAGACATAATTAGGAACATTAAATCCAGACTTTTGAGGTGGGCAGGGCATGTAGTACGTATGAGCGAATCCAGAAATGCATATAGAGTGTTAGTTGGGAGGCGGAGGGAAAAAGACCTTTGGGGAGGCCGAGACGTAGATTGGAAGATAATATTAAAATGGATTTGAGGGAGGTGGGAAATGTTGATAGAGACTGGATTAATCTTGCACAGGATAGGGACCAATGGCGGGCTTATGTGAGGGCGGCAATGAACCTACGGGTTCCTTAAAAGCCAGTAAGTAAGTATAATAGTTGTAGGTTTAGTAGCAGTAACAGTAGCAGCAGTTTATTTATGCTGCTTTCAGCTGCAAAAGTTATTCGCTATCGAAATTCGAGGTGAGTGGAAAATATGCGATAAATTTTACATGAATCCCTCTACCAAGAGACAGTTTTTTTATTTTCCGTAAATCCACAACGCGGAACCTTCAGATTTATCCATGACGCGAGGCCTATAGATTTACTTCCTTCTAGAAGAAAAGCGTGATAAAAATTTTAATAAATCTTCGTTTCAAGCCGAAATTGAACGAACGAACCTCGTATCCACCAGAGCACAGATGATGATTTGTGAGCAGGGTGGGAAGTTATGCGAAAACAACTATGAGTACTGTTTGCAAACATTTTCTGCGAAAAAGAATGTTAATTTCTCAAGACACGTAAAATACGCTTACAAATTGCTGCTCCTTGGGTACCAGGATGCATCACTTGAGGTAATTAACTCCAGCTCTTCACTTTAAGTCTTCATTTATTGTATCCTTTGAAACGATACACCGACACGACACAGTGATTCCGCTTGACTATCCGTGCTGATACAGGGACTTTTTATGTAAAGGGATTCAATATTTTAATAAACTGCAAACCACTTGTCATAGGCGGATGAAATTTTGTACATTTGTCATTATTAACCAGATATACAAGTGGTAAAAATTTGGTGAATCTAGCTTCATAAGTATGGTAGTTATTGATTTCAATATTGTGAACCCATAAAAATATGGAACTCGGAAATTTCAGTACAGTTCCCCCTTAATTCTGATAAGATTAGCATTCGGGCATTATTTAAGTAACAATAAAATTAAAAGGAACAATGACATCTGAATATAGAGTAGTGAATACTTTATTAATAAACACTATGAATAATGAAAAGTTGTATGAATAATTCACAAAGTACTAATCGTTCTACTTAATAAAATAACAATGAAAGGGGTGAAAACTTTTGTAGTTTCATTTGATTTCATTTATTATATTCCATAGATCTTACATGAGTAATGAAGCTTTAAGATATGGAACAAGTAAAACATTTTACAATATTACAATTACAATTTTTACAAATTTTTACAATATTTTATCATTTTTATAGTTTTAGTGATATTATGATCTATCTTATTCTTTGAAAAAAATTAATATCTATGTTAGAACAGTATGTAGTGTTTAAAAAAATTAAATTCTAGTTTAACTATAAGACACTTTTTAATTTTTATGGTTAGGTTTTGAATTGAATCGAATTTAATTTACGTGAGGGGGGCACTATGGCTCAGCACTGCGACCTGTTAAGGTCTGTTACGCTAACCCTCAAGCTAGGCGCATTCCCAAACCCACACCGGCTGACTACACTAAGGTTCGCTGCCTATCCCAACCCCCCTCGTCCCTAGAGCAGCCTCCTCCGTGAGTCGCTAGGCGGCGATCGGGGAATGCTATGGAATGATGACGAAATGGAGAAATTGAGACGGAATGATGTAAATGCCTAAACGGGAGAACCCCGAGAAAAACCCCAACTGCGACCTTGTCCGCCGCAAGTGTCACTATGGATTTTTGTGGTTGGGTACTTTAGACAAAATGAATGGCACTGAAGTTATTGCAGAATGATTTTACTGTTGGTGGTTAATTATGATAATTAACTGCAAAACTAAAATACATGTTAATAATTTTTTTAGATTATTTTAATTCATATTACGTATAGGCTATGTACGAATACGTTACATTTCACCGCTGGAATTGTTTTCACTTGTGCGATTATAAATGAAGGTTATATAAAATAATTGCTTGTCAATTGTATTGCCATGGATTTTTATTAATTTATTCCCATAAAAATAATTTATTACGTCTTGTAAATAATCGTGTAAAATCAGTTTTTCTACACGACGTAAATTACATGTAATTTACGTAAAATATGAATATTGTAATTTATTACATTTCTTTGTTTCGGCTTACGTTTTGGTTTTATATATTTCAGGGAATAACTGTTCCGTATTGAACTCGGTCATACCGGACGAAGTGTCTACTAGTGCGAAATCACCAAAAGAAGACAAATAGACCAGCATGTGGTAGGTAAGTGATGTATGAAAACTAATTGATTATTAAAAATTCTTCTCTGTTTTACATACAAACATTTCTTTTAAACATAAAATGTAATTTTGCAAAGAGACGATTTCTTCAGATATAGCTATAATTCGTATTTTGATAAGTGGATTTTATATTCGTCTCATGATTAATTTTCCCTCTTGGTGAAAACCTTTACGGTAAATTTCCTTCGTATACTACATACTATTACGGGATATTTAATTTTTGTTGCAACAGTAACCTTTCTGCCATGATAAAATTATCAAGGTGTATTTGATTAACCCATTGGAAAAAGTTGTTACATCGACTTGATTTTTTTTTGTGGGGGGGGGGAGGGCTAGAGCGAAAACTTTGTATCGTTTTTCTTATTCAGGTTATGAAAAGAGAAATAAAAGCTATTTTTGTTTGTTAATAAAAACCTTTGTAATATGGCATGAAGAATACAATTTATATTTTAAAATGCACTTGACTGGCTTTACGGCTGGACAAAGGATTTAGCTGATTTTGGAACTGAAGTGTCTGCCATTTTTATTTCCTGTACAGTTGCGAATACAGCTAAGTCTTGGATTTAGGCTGTGGAATTAAAACAAACTTATAATATGAAGAATTCTGTTGTCCTATTATTATACACACAATTGCATATTACGGTACAGAATGGACCGTAAATAATGTCATTAATTTCGGTGGATGATTCCTTTAGTAAAGAGCAACAAAAAAAGTCAAATACTATTTTGCTGTGTTTTGAATAGTTTTCCAGAAAAATATGAATTTCAAAATACAGGGACATCATTTTATTTTTACTAACATTTCTAATATTAACCTGGCTATACCTTTGGATTAACAATTGAGAACCGGAAACACCGTTTGCTACCCTCTTCCATAATTGGAGTTGGATGATACTGACGTAAAATACAAACAAATCACTTTACTAGGTATAGGAGGGAACAAAAGTAGTTTATCCATTAACGTAAACTAGGAAATATCGCGATTTTGAGTTTTATAATTTTCATTAGGTTTTCGTTTAATCAAAATACAATACTGTATTAACAATAACTGTTTTTACTCACGAACTGAGCTATCCATTCGGACGTATTCATTATGCAGTGTATATTATACTGTCAAGAGCACATTAGAGTACAATATAGAGAATGAAGTTAAATTGAAAAATAATCATAATATGGATATTTAAACACAATTTTGAAAATAGTGGCCGTTCATTTCGATACAGACTTCAGTTCTTTTGTGCATATTATCGCACTATAGACTATTGTACCTAATTCCAATATCAGTTTCGTCCTTCGTACTAGTAATTCAAGCTGAAATAATTCTGTACCTATTCTATAAAGAGTACTTTAAGTACTGTAAATTCAATCTTCATTTCTTCCCGATTTGAATAGATAAAATTACTCAGACATGCTATATACTGTCCGTCCAAGTGGTTTTGTCGCAGGGTCGTAGAAAGGGGGAAATCACGTGACAGTTAATTACTTAGCGAGGCCGTTTTATTTAAGTTTTTTTTTAAACAATTGTATAATATTACGTTGACGTCCAATTCCTAAGAGAAGTTAATGTTCTCAGAGAAAAGCTATACATTGTGTCTTCTATGAGAGATATCAGGCTTCTAGATTTAAAAAATAAAAATTGTTATTTTGTATGACATATTAAAAATTGAAAGTAAATATTAAATCAGAGTTAATGTCATTAATTTACAATATATTGTGTTGCAATATCTCCTATAGCATACATCCATCTTGAGTTACTTTCATTACTTCAATTTTTTCCCTAATTCTTTCATCAATATACTGTCCATTTGCAACACTACAATATATTAAACTTTCATAGATTTCTGAATCTCAAAATTTTCTGCAGGCCTGAGGTGGTTATAATTTTATATTAGGCCTATTCCGTCTTTCAGCAATTAATTTTTTCTTTCTTTATATCTTGCCTCCTTCTTTCCTCCTTTACTTCGTCTCTAATATGAAGAGCTGTTTTAGTTGAATTGTTCGAATTCTAAGTGTGTCAGCTAGACTGCTAGGTAGTATAAGTTGGCTGCAATGCGTAGTTTAAGAATGTGTTTATATAACATGGATAGGGAAGAAACTAATATCATCAGAAACTAAATTGTTCGCGAATGTACGAAATGTGAAATACAAAAGTATGTACTATCGCCTTTGAGATAGCCTACTCTTTATTTTTTCTTGCCACATTAAATTTTTCTGTTAGAGTTAAGACATTCTCTAATGGAGTACAGTTCCGATGTGTTAGATGATATCCTTGCGAGTTGTTTATCAGTTGAGTCTGAGGATTATTTTCAAAGGCGTTCAAACGAGACGGTTCGCCATATTGAACCAACGTCAGCGGGAATGTGAGGAAGGACGGCACGTCGCCACCAATTCACGGTTTCGGCATCACGCCGTCGGGTGGAATGAAGTCAGACGTCTCCTTCCCTCTTTTTGAAGCAAATTGATTACGACACAATGTCGGCAATTGGGGGCGCTACAGAGGTGAAGTTGTTGCACAATCTGGGGTCTATGCAGTGGAGCCCGGCTGCAGACACAAATACTGTTTCTCGAAACGGAACTAAAAGTGTGGTTAATTATATTAACATCTATTTGTCGAAATATAGCCTACGTGCATTGAACGAGATTCGAGGCTGGACGCAAAAAGTCCCTCCTTCATAAAATTAACATCACTTGTATGATTTTGTCGTTACCTAGTAACTATTTTCTTCTAGGCCTAAATAATTACATTACATTTAAATTAATTTTTTTCACAATGTAGGTTTGCACATTGGAAAAAAAAAAGGAATATTTTGGAAAGTGTAAGGTTTGTGACAGCAAATTCAGTGGTGACTATAATATTTCTAAACATTTAAGAAGAGGCGTTCATCAAAAATGCATGATACAGAAAATGGAAAAAAGAGTGTTGAAAATGCTAACGACCAGTGATAAAATATATATATAAACTCTGAAAATGTATACTGTATGTTAAATGATGGATTTGAAGCACTAATATGCTAAGTCAGAAAATAAATATGAATTTAGATATCAATAAATTTTATGTCTTTGTAATCAATTAGTAAACATTGAATATTAAATTTTTTGTCACACGTGATGCATCTTTTGGAATTTGTGCTTTACTGTTAATAATAAACAGTTGGGGAAAACTGTGAAACACAACTACTGTTAATCCATTAAGTTAATACTTTTGCATAAACATATTAATTATTGCCACAAACTCTTCAGAAAGACGCCAGAGAAACGTGATGTAACTTACAGCCAGAGAAATATTGTCTTGTACTTGGAAACCTGTACCTACAATTGTTTAATTTTTTTAATTGCAATTTTGAGACCTTATTAGTCACTAAATGTATGTACGTAGAGGGATAATGTGTATTCCTTTTTTTTAAGACAAAACTAAGTGCTGTATTATGATGGAAAAAAGATGTCCCTCTTTGATATATCTAAAATTTGGCAACCCTGTGTGTAGCCCTATCACCACAACAATCGGGAAATTAATTTGTGAGGCATCATAATACTCCTATTTATGTTTCATAGTACTGTACCGTAGAAAAAGGTAAAGTTGATCAACCATTTTACATTATCTCTATGATATTGAGGTTATGCATTGGAGCGAAGTTCCTAAAAAAATAGCATTTTGTCGTCTTAACCCTTACTTATGAAAAGCACGTTACAAGAAGTTAATTACAATCTATCAAAGATTGATTTTTTTGTTTGACTTGTGATTGAAGTTACATGCTTAAGAAGGGTAAAGTCGATCACCATTGAATTTTTAGTTTGAGATCGATTTTAAAATGTTGCAGAGTAAAGTCGATCACTGTTCATGTTTTGAAAAAAAAAAAAAACAAATTATGTGTGTTACATATATTTCATTTGTTATAAGGGTTGTAGAAAATAATAATAATCTACAATATATTATGCCTATAGGTTTATATAGTGCATCTTTTCTTACTGTGATGGTACAATTAGATACAATTAGGTCTACGCTATACAAACTTGATTATGATTGCCAACTTATAAAACATAAAAACACATTTTAATACTTCAAATACGAACAAACAAAGATTTAAGAATTCAAGACTTGCATTGAAATACCACACTTTAATTATAATCTAAAATGCTATTCAACATTATGACAGATGTTATTTAAAATCTTTCCCCTCCTCATGTCATTAGCAGTCACTTTAGAAAACTATGTTGTTCCCATCGTCAGGTACAGAAGAGTGAATGAATGAATGAAATAGCCTTTGGATTTCCCGTGAAGGGCTATGGCCTCCTAAAAGGGGAGCTCTTTAGAGATCATGCGGTGAGCTAATCCGCATGACTGTAGATTCTGTTCTATATAAGTTTTGTTCGTCGTTTGTGTGTGTACACTTGCGCTCTCACTCGATACTGGCAAACTGTAGCGATCTCCATTCTTCTCGGTTCTTGGCTGTTCTGGACCACAGGGGTCCAGCTAGGCTCTTGAAGAAGTCCGCCCATCTGGTCCCAGGTCTTCCTCGGTTTCGCCTCCCGATGCGTGGGTCCCACGTGGTGGAAATATGCGCCCATCTGCAGCCTACAGAAGAGTACCTATACAAAATATGTTCCTTTGGCAGTGCTTCTCTTACGCAAGAAATTCGACATAATTCCGTCTTCCTCTTTTCCCACTACCCGATCAATATAAGCTATGACACTTTTCCGTTTATAAGTGTTAGTTCGAGATATCTCGGTTAATAATTTATTTTTCCCGCTGATCCTATCTATGGCATGATTGTCTTAACCCTACAATGGTACAAGTTTCCTTAAAATAGTAAGTTTCAATACTCACATTTACGAGCTGCAAAAAATGTTATTTCAGGATACATTCTCAACGAAAAGTACCTACGTATTCTTAGTTCTTACTGTCTCTTTTCACTGCTGACGATAATAATTTAGAGTTTGTGAGACTTTGTTTTCGTATAAGAGGAAAAGTTGATAATAACCATTTTCACTTCAAAGGTAATTACACTGTGTTCCCATTGTTGGCATGCGCAGGCTTTTTGTTGTCCTTCTAGCTTACACATTTTCAATGTGAGAGAATATATAATTTTTAATAAAAATCGCAAATGATCGATTATACACCCACTGATTGACTTTACCCACTTCTACGTACGCATCCAATTCTGTGAATGGTTGTAAGCGTACCGTGGCTTAGTAAACAATGATGATACCAGTTCTGTTCAGGTACTGGCATCGAGCACATCACAGACGGTAAGAGATGTCTGTCTAGGACGTGTTTAAACATGCAACAAAAACTGTAAGTTATTCATCGAATTGAAAATGGTGAAAACTTTAAACGCATCGCAAGTAACTACAAAATTAGTGTTTCCATGCGATTTATAATGTAGCTGCCTGCCAGGCTAAAATTTTCATTGAAACTCTAAAGAAAAGCTGGAATAAATTACTTACATATCAAGTCGAAAAGGCGACTTCTGAATAAAGAAATCTTTGTATAACTGTTTATTTGTCTTTCTTGTGTTAAATTTTATATTACCTTGTTAACATTTTTCAGCCTGCTATTGGCCATCATCAGAACTGGTTGTTGTGGTCTTCGCGCATTTTGTTTTGTTTCCTGTGAGGGTGTGTTTGTGTGGTGTAATGTGGAGTCAAAGAGAGTGTGTGTTCTGAAATTGAGTTGTGTTTTGAGAATTTCATTTGTATGTGTTTTTGTGTGTCTATATATTTCGTATTGTTTTAGTGTGTTTAGTTTCTGGCTTTTTGGCTACAAAACACTTTCACATATGCAGAGCACATAAAAAATGTTAACCACACCTAAAGAGACATTAACACGGACATGGAAATTCTACACATCCAACCAAAAAGCCAGAAACTAAACACACTAGAACAATACGAAATATATAGACACACAAAAACGCACCGAAATGAAATTCTCAACACACAATTTCAGAAGAGTTCCCGGGTAGCTCAGTTGGTAGAGCGTTGGTACGTTTAACCAAAGGTCCCGGGTTCGATACCCGGCCCCGGAACAATTTTTCCCTCAAAATTATTTTAATTATTCATGACACTAGGCGTTTGTCCATTATGTCGCTCAACAATGCAGGCTCTCAGATTGTGTTCATTACGGTAGCGTCTAACACGTATGCCGCCATCATTATAGGACATCCAACCAAAAAGCCAGAAACTAAACACACTAGAACAATACGAAATATATAGACACACAAAAACGCACCGAAATGAAATTCTCAACACACAATTTCAGAACACACACACACACTATTTGACTCCACATTACACTACACAAACACACCCCTACAGGAGACAAAACAAAAGGCGCCAAGACCAGCAACATTCAGTTCTGGTGGTGACCAATAGCAGACTGAAACATGTTAACACGGTAATATAAAATTTAACACAAGACAGACAAATAATATGTTTTCAGAAGTGATATAGTGTTAAAAGTTATGTAATCAAGATATATATAAAGAAATCTTATGTAAAATTCACCAATCACGTACGACTCTTATCAGGACCGTCTGTAAAATACTATTCATTTTTCTTTAAGAGCATAATAAAACTATACGAGAAGTTTGTTAGGAACTCTTTTAGCCCTGAAATATTACAGCTCATAAAAGAAAATGAAAAACTATATATTAGAAAATTGAAGATGTAATTTGTGTTTAGTATTAAAGTAAATCGATAGTGTTGAAGAGCAACCTCATATCTTCATAAAAATATTCAATTTTTACAAAATAATAATAATAATAATAACAATAATAATAATAATAATAATAATAATAATGATAAATAAATTATGATTTATTTAACGACGCTCGCAACTGCAGAGGTTACATCATCGTGGCCGGTATGCCGGAATTTTGTCCCGCAGGAGTTCATTTACATGCCAATAAATCTACTGACATGAGCCTGTTGCATTTAAACACGCTTAAATGCCATCGACCTGGGCCGGGATCGAACCCGCAACCTCGAGTATAGAAGGCCAGCGCTATACCGACTATGCTACCGAGGCCGACTTTACAGAAGAGCGAAGAAACATTTTTATATCTTGATAAGGAACAAACGTCTGACATAAGATGGTATTTAAATCTCTTTTGTGAAATTTTTATCCATGCCTTGACTTAAGATGTGTTTGCAGAAGGTCCGGGAATATTTCTGTATTGAGAATCAAGTGAAATCTTATTTTCTTCATTTTTTTACATATGAGCTTGCTGTTCAACACCAACGAAATGTTACATGATATAACATTGCTTAATTATTTATGATAGGCCTGTTATCGTGGTTATGGAGGCTTTCCTAGTGCGCCTGCATCGCTGCAACCTTGGTGATCAAAAACAGAAGCTTGTGTTGTAAGGTTGCTAGGAACAATAGACTGTGTCGGTACTATTTAGCATTGTCTGTAATGAGGTGATATTAGCGATCCTAGTGGTTAGCAACTACCTATGGATGCATATTTACTACGTATTCAGTAAAGTGACTGTATATATTAGACTGTGCTTTTTCTGTGAAGGATTTTATAGTTTTCATTCTGTTGAAAAGAGTATAGTTGTGAAAGAGGACAATTATTTACAGGAACCTTTTCAGTAGTCCTGCACTAATTTCGATGGACTCATTTTTGCAACTCTGCCACATCGTACAGGGACATAATTTTATTTTTACTAACATTTCTAATATTAACCTGGCTATACCTTTGGATTACCTTACCCCCTTCCAAGACTGGAGTTCGATGATACTGTCGTAAAACACAAACAAATCACTTTGCTATGTATAGGAGGGAAGAAAAGTAGTTGATCCATTTACGTAAACTAGGAAATATCGCGATTTTGTGTTTGATAAATTTCATTAAATTTTTGTTTAATCAAAATGCAGTACAGTATTAACAATAAGTGTTTTTACTCACTAATTGAGCTATCCATGTGGACGTATTCATTATGCAGTGTAGCCTATATTATACTGTCTACAGCACATCAGGGTACAATATAGAGAATGACGTTAAATTGAAATATAATCATGATATGGACATTTAAACACATTTTTGAAAATGGTGGCCGTTCATTTCGATACAGGCTTCAGTTCTTTTGTGCATATTATCGCACTATAGACTATTGTACCTAATTCCAATTACCAGTTTCGTCCTTCGTACGAGTAATTCATGTTGAAATAATTCTGTACCTAGCCTATTCTATAAAAAAAAAAGTACGTACCTTACGTACTGTAAATTCAATCTTCACTCCTGCTCGATCCGAAAATATAAAATTACTCAGACATGCTATCCGTCCGTCCAAATGGTTTTGTAGCAGGGTCATAGGAAGAGGGAAATCATGTGAGAGTTAATTACTTAACGAGGCCCTTTTATTTAACTTATATTAAACAGTTGTATAATATTACGTAGACGTCCAATTCCTAACAGAAATTAATGTTTTCAGAAAAGAGCTAAGACAGCCCAGCCACTAGCCTTTACAGAGGGGTGAGCAGAGGCGAGTGGGGGAAACCGGGATGTGGCGTAAGCAAACGGACGACAGTATCTGTGCGAAAATATGATTCAATATTGAAAGCTCTTTCGTCACTGGAAAACGCGAACATATTTCTGGAACGTACTATATTTAGTAACTCATATGCGGCCTTGGTTCTGTGTGGAGAACGGTTGGAAATTTACTAGTAGAGGGGTTGATAGTGAAGTACATTCAAAAACTCAGATACAATAAAAATTGAAGTACAAATAAAATGATGTCCCTGTATTTGCATTCTGTATGGGCACACTTTGATTGATTGATTAATTTCACAAGGGCTGGATCTAAGATGGATCTTTGGACTTAGGTGGTTTAGGCACATTGTGCAAACTATATGCGATCATTGTCTGTCCAACGCGACGGATGGCCAAAGTGACATTCGTTGAATCTGATGCTGACAGGCGGACCTTCCTTCCTATCCTTTAGATCCAATGTCTACTGACGGACCCAAACCCAGAGTCCGGGGTCCCAAGCCCATAGAACATAGGTCAGCATCGGAATCCCGTATACTATCCCAGTCATCATCCCACGTTATACATAGACTAGTATTACAGATTATAGATGAAAATGAGGGGTGGAATGTGAATCAAAGACCAACCGCAACGCCTGTTTTGCTATCAGAAATTCCAACCCGATCAGACCGGGGATCGAATACTAGCACGCTAGCACTGCAGCCACAGATACGGCGTGGGCACACTTGCTCTGAACATACAGAATAATTTAATAAGGTTCCGGTACAGCGTTATCGGACACATTATTTTATCTATGTTTGCAGACGTAAAGTATCCAGAAGATACTTATTATTATTATTATTATTATTATTATTATTATTATTATTATTATTATTATTATTACTATCCGTACCCGTGCGCTCCGCTGCACCCGTTAGAAATAAATATAAAGTAAACACATAATTAAAATAGGACATTTGATCCAGGGAACATTCGTGTTTGATAGAAGGATAAATCGTTTAATATGTTACTTAATTTAAATTGCATCCAATAATTAAAATGCGATCATTTTGGTCCAGAGACCACTCATTGGTGCAATGACAATAACCTTTAACATGTTTCTAATTTTTATTACATGCAACCATAGTTTAATGAAGATTGATATCATTTAGATTTAATGTGTATACTTTATTTTACTTGTTATAGGTTTCCATTGAATTATGGTAATAACTTAATTTTAACCCTTGTATCTACGTATTCAGAAAAAAGGCGTTTGGCCCACTATGGTTCTGAACCCTTCAAATAACTTATATTATATTATATTATATTATATTATATTATATTATATTATATTATATTATATTACACATTATATTATATTATATTATATTATATTATATTATATTATATTATATTATATTATATTATATTACATTACATTATATTATATCAGAAGTTACTGTAATAACATTATAGCATTATGTCCATCTAGAGAAACTACACTTTCCAATGGTGAAATAATAATTAATTATACAAATCGGTTAATTTATCTTCCGATATTACTTCATACAAACACAGAAACATTCTCTGTAGGCTATCTTTCATAGCTTTCGATTGTTGCTGTCCAAGGCCCCTTATAGACGAGGTCATTTGTTTTTTATTTCATTATACGGCCTTTGATGGCAGTTATTTTAATTTTAAAACTCATTTATCTCATTAAATATCAGTCCTATCAAATTTCTTCAAGGAATAAAACTTATCGCAAATTATTTTTGAAGAAACTTTTGTTATGTAACATTTGTTACAAAAATCAATAATAAGCGAGATATTTCGATTTATTTAATTCAGGCCCCCTTATAACCCCCCTTTTAAATAATGTATTTTGAATGCCTTATAACCTAAAATCTAAGATACAACGAACATAATTTATATTCCAATTTTCATCGAAATCCGTTCATCCATTATCGCGTAAAAAGGTAACAAACATACAGACAGACAGACAGACAGACAGACAGACAGACACACAGACATACAAACAAAAATTAAAAAAAAAAGCGATTTTCGGTTTCAGGGTGGTTAATTATATATGTTAGGACCAATTATTTTTGGATAATAGAAAATTACCAGAAAAATTTCGGCTACAGATTTGTTATTAGTATAGATTATTATTATTATTATTATTATTATTATTATTATTATTATTATTATTATTATTATTATTATTATTATTATTATTATTATTATTGTTGTTGTTATTATTATTATTAATATTATTAAATCAAGCATCAGAACTGAAAAATTTGCTGTTTACAATGTCATGCAAATTTTCGTTAATCAGGATCTTTTTCCTTCCGTTTTTTAGTCAAGCGACTTAAGTTTGATATTATAACTGCATATCTGTCACATCCTCTGATTGAGGTTGTATGCATCTGAAGTCTGATCAGTGTAATGTGTAGTTCGTCGTCGATGTATGCAAAGGTGGGGGAATGGAACTGGCCACCCTGTCCCATTATATCCTGGCCTAGTTGCCTCATGAGTGGTGGCTTCTTGGTATCACTTGTGACGTTCAGACCTTTTACAAAACAGGTTTTCTTTTTTCAAACTCCTAATCTGTTCATTTTTGTTCTGTTACTCACCTTCCATTAATCTCAATCTTTTCTCGGGCTGAACATATAATTGTGTTCCGCACTAATAGGGACATGTGAACAATTAGCAATAACAGTAACATTGTCTGGTTCTGAGACTCCAGTATTTTTTTTTTTTCAGAATCTTTATAGGATGTTTTTCTACCTAAAAATAATATTATACCACAAAGAAAAATAGATTCTACTAAATATACTTTTAAATGATGAAGTTCAAGCCATTGGAAATTAGATCTATGTGAATTTAACTTGCTTCAACAATGAACCTATCCGCATAAAATATTTTGGAAAACTAAAGAGGGATGAAATTGTGTCATCTTCCATTTTTTCGTGTGATTTCCAGAACCAATCTTCTGTCAAATGTTCAATATACAATTTGTATTGTGATCATTTGTTGGAATGAAATTATCTCTTCTAATGACAGATAGTCATCGCAACAGTGGTACATAAGGAAAATTGAATAGTTTTCAGGGAGAGATTGTTGTTTAAAAGACAGATTTTGTAGCTTTCACATACTTCATATTCATATTACAGATGTACATAGTTGTTATTAAGATAGATTTTACTCTTAATAAGAATAGCTACTTTTTTTACGAAGTTGCAGAAGGAAATTTTATTAAAAAGGATTTCCTACTTTTGTTCAGAAAAATGGCAGATTCTGTTCCTGGGAAGAAATCCTAAGAGTACCTACTTCTAAAACTTTCGACATCTACTATAGCAACTGATTCTGTTAATTATTTCAAGCTTTTTGAGGAATAAATTTTAAATTTCATCTTCAGAAGGAAGAGATCTACTCTTCATTTTCTGAACTATTTTCTATTCGTAGTAATTTTCTAAATCCATCGATATGTCTATGAGTGTGGCGCATCGTTTCCCAACGAAGAAGTTCGAGGTTCGATTTCCGATGTGGGAAATGGAAAACATTTATCTTCCTTTTGGGTTTTTGTCCGTTGTCTTGTGATTGACTTATGATGTCTCAGCAGTGGCCCTGTGCCATGCCGTTTCTATGACCAGGGAGGTCCGCATTTTGAGATGTCTCGTGCACCATTTATTGAATCCCACTTAACTATTCTCAGTGATATTTTAAGGGGGATAAAAGAGGTGTTTAAACACAGGCAAGAAAGAAGGAAAGGCCCATACCTATGGAGTCGGCGTTGTCAGACAGAGACTAAATGGAGCGGAGCGCTCCACTAGACTCGTTGCGTGCTCCGGTGTTTCCACAGACATAAGCAACTTCACGCTCCGACTCTAGCTCCACAACCGGTTTTGGAGCTTACAACAGTATGGAGTAAGGGTTAGCGCATCTCACCACGAAACCAGGTGACCCGGATTTGAATCCCGTTCGAGGCAAAAATGAGGGTTTTTTTCTGGGTTATTCCCTCAACCCAATATCAGCAAATCCTGGGTAACTATGGGTGCTGTATCCCGGACTCATTTCACCGGTATTATTACCTTTATTTCAGACGCTAAATGACCTGAGATGTTGATAGAGCATCGTAAAATAACCCACTAAAAATGAAAGAAGGAAAGTAATCCCCAGAAACGGAAAGTGGATACAAACTAGTGTCCAATTGAGTGAGTGTGCTATCAGTTTAATAACTAATTATGCCAAAATTATCATTTTGAATGTAATTAGCTTCAGGCTTATTAAATATATGACACAACTTGTCTTGGTTTTGTTGTGGACGTGGTATTGCAGTTCCCTACACGGCCACATGCTATTTGAGTTTCATTAACTTTAAATCTGGTTTTAATGCAATCTGCTGCCGGAATAAATCATGCCGTGGTGCAATGTGCTCATATTCCCGAAAATAAGTTCCGACGAATAAACTTCCTATAATGAAGGGTATAGATTATTTCCATAGCTAGTACTGGGTTGCTTGATTACTATGCATAATTGAGCCGCGTTTAGTTGAAAATGTTATTTAATAAAGCCATTTGCTTCATATATTTCCAATTAACATCAAGTTTTGGATTTTACAGTTCTAAATGCAGAGTTTCACTGACACTTACGAAACAATTACATGAGAATATTGTGCTTTAAATTTAATGTCAACGTGAGTCTGATCCTAAAATCTTACTGTTATACACTAATGTTTGTGGAAATTGCAACACCAAAAAGGATACATGTGACTGAAATCAAATTGGTACCACAGATTAGATAGATGATAATATGCAAATGATTAGGATTACAGAAGTGTATCTGATCTGCGACCGTGAGATCTCACTACTGTGTGAAGCATCCATGCGCTGCAATCAGAGCCTCTAAGCGTCGTGGCATGAAATCAAAGAGGGCCTAGATATGTTTCTGGGGAACCTTCCTCCACTCAGTTTGTATGCGAGTCCACAAAGCGTCAAGAGTGGGTGCTGGAGGACCATGACGAACAAGTTGCCGACCAACCATATCCCAGACATGTTCGATGGGCGACATGTCTGGCGAACGTGCAGGCCAGGGAAGCAGTGATACCCGTCGTTCTTCGAAGAAGGTTTGCTCAATCCTCGCCACATGTGGCCGGGCACTCTCCTCCTGAAATATGGCGTGTGGAGTTGCCTGAAGGAGGGGCAGTACCTCGGGCTCTAAAACCTCCCTAATGTAGCGGTTGCTGTTCAGATTGCCCTGAATACGTAGGAGGCGATATCTAATATTGTATCCAAACCATAGCACTGAGCAAGTCAAGCTTTCAGGTATAGCTCCCTGTAAAGTTAATTTGAATAATTTTGAGGGAAAAATTGTTCCGAGGCGGGTATCGAACCCGGAACCTTTGGTTAAACGTACTAACGCTCTACCAACTGAGCTACCCGGGAACTCTACCCGACACCGATCCAATTTTTCCCTCTATATCCACAGACCCCAAAGTGGACTGGCAACCGTCAAGCAACCAACATTGAGTGCACACTAACTCTGTGTGACTTAAATTGTGGTTTTCTGTTAACGAACAGTGACGTGTATTATTCAAATCAAGGTTTCAGGTATAACTCCCTGTAAAGTTAATTTGAATAATCGGTGGATCGGTGTCGGGTAGAGTTCCCGGGTAGCTCAGTTGGTAGAGCGTTGGTTCGAAACCCGGCCCCGAAACAATTTTTCTCTCAAAATTATTCAAATTAACTTTACAGGGAGTTATACCTGAAAGCTTGATTTGCATAATACACGTCACTGTTCGTTAACAGAAAACCACAATTTAAGTCACATATGTTCACACCTGTGGAGTAACGGTCAGCGCGTCTGGCTGCGAAACCAGGTGGCCCGGGTTCGAATCCCGGTCGGGACAAGTTACCTGATTGAGGTTTTTTCCGGGGTTTTCCCTCAACCCAATACGAGCAAATGCTGGGTAACTTTCGGTGCTGGACCCCGGACTCATTTCACCGGCATTATCACCTTCATATCATTCAGACGCTAAATAACCTCGATGTTGATACAGCGTCGTAAAATAACCCAATAAAAAAAGTCACACATAGTGTGTACTCAATGTTGGTTGCTTGACGGTTGTCAGCCCACTTTGAGGTCTGTGGATATAGAGGAAAAAGTTGGATCGGTGTCGGGTAGAGATCCCGGGTAGCTCAGTTGGTAGAGCGTTGGTACGTTTAACCAAAGGTCCCGGGGTCGATACCCGGCCACGGAACAATTTTTCCCTCAAAATTATTTTATTTATTCATGACACTAGGCGTTTGTCCACTATGTCGCTCAACAATGCAGGCTCTCTCTGATTGTGTTCATTACGGTAGCGTCTAACACGTATGCCGCCATCATTGTAGGACAAGTCGAAACGGGGCTCGTCCGAAAACACTACATTTTGCCACTCAGCACGCCAGTGACGGCGTTCACGTGCCCATTGCAGTCTGAGGCGTTGGTGGTCTCTGGACAATGGAAGCCGAGACAACGGCATGCGAGCCACTAGTCCAGGCCTTAAAAGACGGCGACTAACCGTTGCCGCAGACAAGTTCACTCCACTGTTGCCAACATATCGCTCTACAATCTCGCTAACTTTTCAACAAAAAGTAGCTAAATCTCTGCAAAGTTTGTTAAAAAAAATCCCCAGAAATGTCGCTAAAAATTGATAATAAATATCATTATATAAAAAAAGAGAAACATACATATGCGGAGAAAAATATAATTTCCTCGTCGTCACCCTCTTCTGCCGAGTCTGGTTGTATTGTTGACGGCTGTGATGTTGAGGTGTAAGGGTGGGGGGTGTAAGGTGTGAATAAACTGCACTTGATCCAATCATTGACACTACACTTTCTGGCAAATTGTAAGTGTGGAAATGTTCACTCAAGCGTTTGACTACAATTGTTTTTGTGAAATCTAACACTTTTTAAATCTTATATATTAAAATCAAGCAAAAACTACAGTCCATTCGCTTCACACGAACTGTCGGCACAAAATTCCAAAACTCAATTGCCTCGGGCCGGTTCGGAGCGGAAAATCTCCGCGTTGCGGGGAAGAACCAAGAATTAGCTGGAGCTCGCGTGATCATCCCGTGCTGTGGTCACAGTACGTGGTCCAGTACCCGCTCGTCTCTGCGTACGACCCTCTTCTATCCACTGGTTCCACACACGCATCACTGTCGTAGCAGCATGCCCTGTACGAGAAAAAATGTTACTGTGTGTCAAACATACTTCCCAGAGACCAACCATTCTGTCTCGTTCGAACTCACTCACATGCTAATATTGCACCCTTCCACGTCGACGAGGTATACCTGCACTGGCTTTCACGTTTCCACTTCGTTTGGAAGCTCTGCACTGACTGAGCAAGGCATAACACTGACCTTGCTGGTGGCATAAGAGACGTCACTGTTGGGCCCATGTGTATGTCATCTCTCTGGAAACGTAATCAATTATTGGTGGTACACTGTTCTACACATCTCCCGAGTTTTGAGTTGTTCGGGCTATTCTTCCTGGGTGTTGCACTCTTCACAACGAATTTAAACTTAATAGCTTCATGTGTTGATTGAAAATGCCGAGAACTCCAGAAATATTGCGTCGTATCGATAGTAGGCCTGCAAGCGCCGTAGTTTATGCATATGGCACTGGATTTGTGTTTCTAGACTGCGCTAAGACGTGGATTCGAATTCCGCTTGGGCTGATGAACATCTGAGTAGAGTCATAATTGAATTTGAGGAAAACCCAATTAATCTACGTAGATAACAGTAATAGCACAATTAAAAGAACTAATTAACCGTGCATTTACAAGACCAAGACAATTACTTTTAAAAATGGATCTGTATATAGTAGGGATGAGACATGAACATACGACGGGCACATATTGGAAAATGTGAAACATTTCATTTATTTAGGGTTACTTTATCAATGAACGGGAGATGGACTAAGCATGTTGACATAACGAAACGCAAGTGCGGAGATATTGAAATTGATCACTAAAGTGCCAGATATTCCTGCAGCAACATTGGAGCTATTATATGGATCTGTGGTTAGGTCATCTATGTTGTATGGGGCGGAAATTTGGGGTTGGGAAAATGCGGGAAAACTAAATAAGGTACAAACGGACTTCCTGAAATGAATACTTGGAATTGGCAGAAGCACAGCTAACTGCGGGGTGCTAAAGGAGTTTGGGCTTCAAAACGAAGTAATTCATATGAAAGTTAGGGTGATAAAATACTGGTTAAAAATTATATTTGGGGATCAGTCGCTTCTAAGGTCGATTTGCTACAAAATCCAACAAAGAGAGGGTTGGGAAAAGGGTTGGGTTTATAAACTGCAGAGAGGGCTACATCATATAGGAATGGGATGAGTGTGGGAGAAAGGAGAGAATAACAGGAGGAATGTATGGCGTAATGTGACGATGCGTTTAATTGATATCGAGAGGCAAGAGATTGAGCTCCAATGTTCGGAAAAGCCCTCACTACATTTACAATCAGATCTCATGCTTAACTGGGGGAGGTGTGACTACATAAATTCTTGTAACAAAGACAGCAGAGCAGGTTTAGCGTGGCTAAGATTGGGGGCATGGAAGCGTAATAAAATTGTCAATGAAGAAGGGGAGCGTTTTTGTCCGCTTTGCAAACAAAATGACTCCTATAAACATATTTTATTACAGTGTGTCGAATTGGAACATGTACGGAGAAAATATCTACCACCCTCGATGCTAAGTCAGAATAGGAGTTCGCTTGCATGTCTTGACCTCATGGGGAATAGAGAATACGAACAAAAGACTGGATTGTTTCTCTTGAAGGCGAGAAAGATTAGAACTTCAGCTGTTGAAGTTCGTGACGCGAACTGAGGAAGGGATAATAGTATCCACCCAACTGTACACTTTTATGCCTTTTAGGTTAGGATATATTACATAATGTGTTTTATTGTGCCATTTACATTTTAATATGTGTGTTCTTTTAGAGAGTAGTTGGATGCAATCAGAGATGGGGGGGATCTACAAAGGGGGACTTGTTTTAGGTACAAAGCAAGTACGGTCAGAAGACCCGTGCATTGGATTTTAGAGAAAATTATGATAATATAAAATTCTGTATGTATAATACTACCCAATAAATCCATCTATCTACCTAGTTACAACACGTAATATAGGTTTTCTATTTATTTCAGTGTACCCTATCGTCCCTTTCAATCTGCTAGGTTACTTCACTTCCATCCCGTATATGGCAATAAATACGAATTTGAAATTGAAATAATTTACATTTCTTAGAGTGTTGGAAACCTTACATGAAAACGCCTACACTTTATCAATTGTGAATGATTCAAATCATTATTTTATTATGAAATTCTATTTTTGTTGTTCCTTTCGGAGATACGATGACGACACAATGGGCCGGGGTGAGAGGCAGTGTAAATGCCAACCCATAGTGAATCGATTGGATTCAGGCGGCTGAAGTGGTCATGTTGTTCAAATCGAAGTGTTTTGTCTCGTAAATCTCGAGAGTGGGATTACCGGAATTAGCCATGATTTGTGGGCTCCCGTCGACGAGATCCAAGGGCTTTGGCACTGAGGAACTCTCTTCAGGGTGAAGAATTTCCTCACCGGGCGCTGGCACGTTCCTCACTAAATCATCGACGTCATGATCGAGGCACGTTTTCTCTGTACTTCAAAGATATTGCTAATACATAGCCATGAAATATTTCCTGTTTCTGTCCCATTCCGTTTTTTAGCTGAGTATAGTGTACGTAGCGGTTATGGCGAATCAGTAGGAATGCGTGCACTCTATGGATGCGGTTGGAATCACGAACAGGGAATTAATAAATCATATTCTCTGTGTTGTAAAGCAGACATTTCGCAATACTAGAATAATAATTGAATGTAAACAGCCGTGAGAACGAAAATACACTGAGAAAACAAGTCCTATCGCAGTTTTGTCGACCACTTTACAGTATTGTATAAAATACCGGCACATTATTGACATTTCCTAAAGGTTGTATGGGAACCACGACCATGGTATTAAAATCTGCATTATACTTGTAACATGTGATTGACTCAATGTAATGCGGAGTGATTAATATGAAACTAACACATTTATTTACTGTCTTTATTTATTTGTTTATTGATTTATTTATCTATTTACGGACATCAATTAAATTTTACTTCAATTTTTATTGCACCTGAATTTTTTAATGTACTTCACTCCCACCCCTTCTACTAATGACGTTCAACCGTCCTCCACACAGTTCCAAGACCGCAAATACAGTCATAGTAGCCTTACGGTCATAGTAAACAGTACGTTCCAAAAATATGTTCGCGTTTTCCAGTGACGAAAGAGCTTTCAATACTGAATCATTTTCGCACAGGTACTGTCGTCCATTTGCCTACGTTGTATCCCGGTTTCCCTCACCAGCTTTTATTCGCCAGCTAGTGGCTGGGCTGTCTTAGCTCTTTTCTGGGATCATTAATTTCTGTTAGGAATTGGACGTCTACGTAATATTATACAACTGTTTAAAATAACTTAAATAAAAGGGCCTCGTTAAGTAATTAACTGTCACGTGATTTCCCCCCTTTCTGCGGCATAACCACTTGGACGGACAGTAGATAGCATGTCTGAGTAATTTTATCTTTTGGGATCGGGCAGAAGTGACGATTGAATTTACAGTACGTAAGGTACTCTTTTATAGAATAGGTACAGAATTATTTCAACACGAGTTACTAGTACGAAGAACGAAAGTGGTAATTAGGATTAGGTACAATAGTCTATAATATGCACATTAGAACTGAAGCCTATATCGAAATGAACGGCCACCATTTTAAACAATGTGTTTAAATATCCATATTATGATTATTTTTCAATTTAACTTCATTCTCTCTATTGTACGCTAATGTGCTGTATACAGTATAATATACACTGCATAATGAATACGTCCGAATGGACAGCTCAGTTCGTGAGTAAAAACACTTGTTGTTAATACAGTACTGTATTTTGATTAAACAATATTGGCGTGACGTCGTGTTGGCGCGTGGCACAGGCACTGTGAGGGAACTTGTTTGTTTGCAGTTCACGTCCTATTCATCATTCAAAACTTCACCTTGGAGATTGCTGAAAATTCATTCTAGTGAAAAAGATTGATACTGCGATGTCGTTTCGTACAATTAAAATTATCTGTTCATTTGCGTATTTCATTTATTTTTATTAAATTGCAGATTTATCCTTCGAAGAGGTGGAAAAATTAAAATGTGTTGGAGCAACAGTAACAAATATAAATGATACTCGGGAGGAAATTAAACGCAGAATCAATATGGGAAATGTCTGTTATTATTCGGTTGAGAAGCTTTTGTCATTTAGATTGCTGTCAAAAAATAAGAAAGTTAAGAATTTATAAAACAGTTATATTACCGGTTGTTCTTTATGGTTGTGAAACTTGGACTCTCACTTTGAGAGAGGAACAGAGATTAAGGGTGTCTGAGAATAAATTTCTTAGGGAAATATTTGAAGCTAAAGGGGATGAAGTTACAGAAAATTACATAACGCAGAACTGCACGCATTGCATTCTTCACCTGACATAATTAGGAACATAAAATCCAGACGTTTGAGATGGGCAGGGCATGTAGCAGGTATGAGCGAATCCAGAAATGTATATAGAGTGTTAGCTGGGAGGCCGAGAGAGAAAAAGGTCTTTGGGGAGGCCGAGACGTAGATCGGAGGATAATATTAAAATGGATTTGAGGGAGGTGGGATATGATGATAGAGAGTGGATTAATCTTGCATAGGATAGGGACCGATGGCGGGCTTATGTGAGGGCGGCAATGAACCTGCGGGTTCCTTCAACGCCATTGGTAAGTAAGTTTAAGTTGGCAGATTTAAGGCTGCAACCAGTATAAAAATTCATATCAAAATATATAAATACCATCAATACAGAAAGCAATAGAATAGTAATAATAATAATAATAATAATAATAATAATAATAATAATAATAATAATAATAATTATTATTATTATTATAATTATTATTATTATTATTATTATTATTATTATTATTATTATTATTATTATTATGAATAATAGTGTAAATACAAGATGTAGATGTGTTTAGATACATATAATTCTGAAAAGAGTTAAAGAATTACAATTTAGTGTAAAATAAGACAATTTAGACCGAAGAAATGATTAACATATTGAAGGAAAATTGTTAGCCCCTATATTAAGATTAAATATCCTACAAAATTAATATTTGAAGACAGATCATAATCTCAGACACGAAAAGCAGTTTTTCTGACATCGGCTTTTGAAAGAAACCAATGTCTAACAGCCCTTTACACTATGTACACTAAAACACGCTATTTTCACTACTATACTCTGTTCGAACAGACTTAGAAACTTAGTACCCGAAAGAAACGGTTAACTATGACCAGGATAACATAGACAGTGAATTCAGAGATCATCAGCGTCGGTGAGTGGACGGTGGGGGTTGGAACGACAGGCACTGTAGCATGACAACAAAGATTGTACACTCCAAAAAATAATATGTTGGTGATTTTGATTTGCCTTATTTCTAAAACAAATAAAAAGAATGTTGGAATATATTATGTACAATGTATAAACTATATACAACATGAGGTGAACAACATACCTGATACACAATGTGTAGCATAACATATGCACATTATAGCCGATCTCTATTAACACTAGTTTATTCTCATTTCTCTCCTCTTAGTTTGTGCTTACAGCGTTACAATGAACCGCGACATTCATTCTAAATGTGTCAAATGACAGTTTTCTCCGCTTTTCTGTAAAACAATTTCTGTACTGCATAAAACTCCACTGAACATAATACGAAGTGATTGGACCAAAACAAAAATACGGTATATTATTGATATTTATGTGAGATATTTTAGATGCACTTTTATAAAAAAAAGCATGTCTCTTATTCCACATAAATGTAAATAGCCACTGTTTTGTGAAAGCATTTTATTTATCTTCCGTTTTACTGGTTCGGTAAGTGATGTTTTTGGTGTATTGTTGATATTTTTGGCCAGTTCATCGAGCAGAGTCGTGAGATTCATCTACAAATATCCATATTTTGTCTGCCACGACTTTCCTTATTTTGTGCAATGTACTTTCATAGCATATTTTTAAATAGCTATTCCTTAAAGTAGCATCAGGCGGGAGTTTTCTAGAAGTACATTTCTCCATGAAAGCTGTGAAGTAGGCACTGTTTACTTTATTGAAAGGGATATTAGCACCTATCATCAGTTCAGAGATCAAGACAAAATTGTTATTATTTGAAACTGGCGCAGAAACTAATGCTAACTCCTCTTCTGAATGTTCTGAAAGAATATAAAGATTTTACGCGGGTTTTTTGCTGTTACAATGATCCATTATGAGTCGACATTTATCCCCTCGTATGTGATGATGTGTCCATTTAACTGAGTGATGTTGAACTCTAATCAGCAGGCCTGTCCAACAAATCCCAGGGTAGCCGTGCCGCTACGGCCCTGCCAGCAGCCAAGCTAATGCTCTGGACCCAGGTAACCTGAACCAGGGGGATTCTACACGTTCGGGTACCAAGTTTCTAAGAGTGCTGATGAAGAATGAAGGCTTACATGATCAAACATTATTTACACTGTTGTACCCAATTTAAAAAATAAGTGGGCTATAGTATTATGTAAATACCTTGAATTACAATACACAACACTGTACATATGGTTAATATTAAAAATAATATTCTATCAATGTACGCCTGCATTCTTTATGAAAGTAAAAATATCCTATTTTAGTGTACATAGATTAAACAATTTCAATTGTAAATATTAGTGCAATTGTTAAAATGGTCCGTGTTTTGTTCTGCCACACTTTACGAAACAAGAGTCGCGTGAAGTATCAGTCAAGGACTTCGCTTGCTAGACGCACGCACATCATTCACTTAAAATCTCTAGTAATACTTAATGTTGTAGCCTCCTGGAACAAAGTACGGTCTCTAATGCCTGAGGAAGGGAACTGGTTCTGCCAGGGCTGAGGAAGGATGACACATCTGCCAGCACCGGATTCACGAATGCCACGCATCACACGTGCCTCACGTACACAATCATCACCACAGATTCGACATTTGAGATTATAGAGAAAGTCATTTCCCGCGTTGTATACTTATTTTTATTTAGGTATATTTTAAATTATTTAATTTATGTAGGGCTGTATCTTCCAAATAATTATTCAAGAAAACAAATTGTAAACCATAAAATTATTCAACTCGTGAATCTTATAATATGGAGTATACATCATTTTCACGCGACTAATTATTTTCTAGTAAGAAAGCGTGTACTTGTTTGCGTGCCACACCATAGCGGCAAGTTGCGCACACCGCTCGCTTGTGGGCTAAGTAATGATGAGGCAGCTTGCGGGGTGCTAGTTTAGATTTAAGTTGCTGGTTTACCGTAGAAAATGGACACGAGATAATAGAATAAACAAAACACGAACGCCAACTTGGAGTAACGCTTTGACTGCCATAAAAGTGGGATTAAGGGTTCATGCAGGAGCAGTATGTAGTACACACTTGGAATTTCAAGGGCCAATTTACTTCAACTTTGCACTTATTTCACAAACATTGTCCTTTTAACATTCTACAGCTGGCCCTAGCATCCACTTTGCTCTGTCTGCAGTGCTAGAGGTTCCGTCTAGGTATAAGTCCAGAGCATGCGTGTACAAACGGTTACGAAAGGTAGAAGAGACACATTGCTACTGAGCGCCTGGCACTGGTGACAGTATGGAAAGCTCTTGCGTCTCGCTGAGTGGTCCAATTTTCGGTTTAACTAATGCCCGAGTCTCACTCGAGTGGACGGCTCTGGATCATGAAAGATGATAACATTGAGCCATCCAAGAGTTCCAAGAATCGTTCCAAGGACACAATTATCATCGTGTACCTTTCAGTTGATATTTCCTCCTCTCTTCTCATTCACTGAAGCACGCATCTTGAAGATTCAATCATTAGACTAGAGAGTGCTTTTATTTTCGTTAATAATTTTTTATCTCCCTAAAAACGATTTATCAGAGAAATAATAATACATCCAATTAGAATAATTAAAAGACATGTGCTATATTAATTACTCTTTCAGAAGTGTTTTGACTTTGAAGTATGATCGTTACAATAGTAAGTGTATACATATTTGCTCTTCTATTTTGTAAGTACTTGTAATTTATTTTATTCTTGTATTTGTTTACATGTTAGATTTCATCTAGGCCTATGCATTATTCTTATTTTCTTTGTTATTACCGATGTCCATTAGTTGATTTATATATTAGTTATGAGGATAAATGTACCAAAGTGCGCAATCAATTATAATCCTATTTCAAGCTAACTTACTTACGGATTTAAGAAAACCGCAGGTTCATAGCCAACCTCACATAAGCCCGCCATCAGTCCCTATCCTGTGCAAGAATAATCCAGTCTCTATCATCATATCCCACTTCCCTCAAATCCATTTTAATATTATTCTCCCATTTACGTCTCGGCCTCCTAAAAGGTATTTTCCCTCTGGCCTTCAACTAATACTCTATATGCATATCTGGATTTGCCCATACGTGCTACATGCCCTTCCCATCTCAAACGTCTGGATTTAATGTTCCTAATTATTCTATATCAGTTAAAGAATACAATGCGTGCAGTTCTGCGTTGTGTAACTTTCTCCATTCTCCTGTAACTTCATCCCTCTTAGCCCCAAATATTTTCCTAATAATTTCAAGTTAACTCTTTTTTTAATTAGGAAAAGTAAATATCCTTCAATTGTTACTTCATTTGTGTAGTTATAAAATGTCATCAAAGTTCCTGTATGACGAAATGCGCTTGGTATTCTGTCCTATATATCTTTCAGGCGCAACTTCTTCAAGACCTCCCAGGTTGATCTGAGACATAAACCGGTTCTAAGCCCTGTTCTGCAGCATTCTGGTGTTCAGTTCCTAGCGACTAATCTTTCATCATATAAATTGATTTTGTTCCCACTTTATTTTGTAACGTTGAATAACTTATATCTATAGGCATACTAAAGACACAATGTAAGTCACGCTGGCGTGTTAACACTGTTGTTTAGTCAACTATCCAACATTTGCAATTCATTTTGAGTGTATTCAGATAGGTATCTAAGTAATATGAAATAAATATTTGATTATATTATTGACTTATCATAACACCATAGAGTGGTACTCTTTATATTACATATTTTACAATTTTGTTTGAACGTTTTCGTCACCATTGTTGTGCCGTTTTATTTTTGGCACTCTGTGTTACTTTCAATCTTTTTCTTTTTTCTTCCTTCTTCATGTCATTTTCTGTTGTTAGTTACCCTTACTTCTCATAGATGGCGTCCTATCCGCCATTTTAGGTCTCATTCTTCCTTTTCATAGATAGCTTGTTCTTCTTTCCGCCATTCATGGTCTGATACTTCTCAAGTATAAGGAGCGAATTTAAGTTATTACGTGATATGGGCTTTTGAATTTCATTTCCTCTGTTCTCATTATTTATTAATTAGCGCCGTTTTCCGATCAAGAGCGGTGAACGCATAGAGTCTTCGGTTGACGGTTGTGGGACAGCCATTGAGACCTGTTTGGCGGTGATCTGTGATGAAAGATCTGCCGTAGTCGGTACTCGATCTGGGATAGTCTCTAACTACGTGTGGAAGCGTGGCTGGGCTAGAGTTGTGTGATGATGGTGGCATGATAATTGGAGAGAGACCATTGTTGGTTGGTTTCGAGGCTGGTCTACCTACGATCATAACAGGTTTTTCAACATCAGTAATTGTATGTTTGTTTTAAGTGATATAAGTACATTTGCTCTCATACAGGGGATTATGTAATTAATTTTTGTTTAAAGTATCCGCTGGCATTTCGTCAATTGTACAGGGACATCATTTTATTTTTACTAACATTTTTAATATTAACCTGGCTATATCTTTAGATTAAAGGTCTAGAACCGGAAACACGGTTTGTTCTCCCTTCCAAGACTGGAGTTCGATGATACTGGCGTAAAATACAAATCACTTTACTATGTATAGGAGGGAAGAAAAGTAGTTAATCCATTTACGTAAACTAGAAAATATCGCAATTTTGAGTTTGATAATTTTCATTAGGTTTTTGTTTAATCAAAGTACAATATTGTATTAACACTTAGTGTTTTTATTCACGAATTGAGCTATCCATGCGAACGTATTCATTATGCAGTGTATATTATACTTTCTACAGCACATTAGCGTACAATATAGAGAATGAAGTTAAATTGAAAAATAATCATAATATGGATATTTAAACACATTTTTGAAAATGGTGGCCGTTTATTTCGATATAGGCTTCAATTCTTTTGTGCATATAATCGCACTATAGTCTATTTTACCTAATTCCAATTACCAGTGTCGTCCTTCGTATCAGTAACTCGTGTTGAATAATTCTGTACCTACCTACTCTATAAAAGAGTACCTTACGTACTGTAAATTTAATCTTCACTTCTGCCCGATCCAAAAAGATAAAATTACAGAGACAGCTATCTACTGTCCGTCCAAGTGGTTTTGTCGCAGGATCATAGAAAGGGGGGGGGGATCACGTGACAGTTAATTACTTAACGAGACTCTTTTATTTAAGTTATTTTTAAACAGTTGTACAATATTACGTAGACGTCCAATTCCTAACAGAAATTAATGGTTTCAGAAAAGAGCTAAGACAGTCCAGCTACTAGACTTTACAGAGGGGCGAACAGAAGCAGGTGGGGGAGACCGGGATGCGACGTAGGCAAACGGACGACAGTACCTGTGCGAAAATATGATTCAATATTGAAAGCTCTTTCGTCACTGGAAAACGCGAACATATTTTTGGAACATACTGTTTACTTTGACCGTGGTACTACTATGACTGTATTTGCGGCCTTGGTTCTGTGTGGAGAACGGTTGAACTTCATTAGTAGAAAGGGTGGGAGTGAAGTACATTCAAAAACTCAGTTATAATAAAAATTGAAGTAAAAATAAAATGATGTCCCTGCATATTTTATATTAGTTGTGTTTACCTTCATGTTGGTACTTCCTGTCGCATTCAAGAAGTATAGTATTGGCAACCAATTAACTTATAATCTGTTATTACAGATTGTGTCACTGTTGTGTGTAATGGGGAATGCCAGTTGAGTGAGAAGTAATTGGCAAGCCAGTCCCGAAGGATTAGTAGAGTTATAATTGACTTTATTCCCCCTGTGTTTATTTTCTTATTACCGGAAGTGTTACCTAATAAATGTAAACAGATAGTTCATTACTTATGCTGAGTGTTTCGTTCGCTCCACCTCACCCACGAGACTATCGACCCTATCGTACGTTTGACGGCAGGGTAAAAGTATTATTTATACAAATTATTCAAATTAAACAGAGGCAGGCCGTTTCATCGCGATATTATCAGATACATGTAATTTTCAACATGTTGACCTCATTTGTATAGCGGTTGGTTGCAATATAGTGGAGTGGGATTGTTAACACAATATTAAAGGTGAATGCTAAAAGACTTAAATTAAGTTAAAAAGTTGAAAACATTTTAAAGAACACACTACGAGCCTTCACTTACTAATAAAACAAACATTTTTGTGATGTCTGTTCCTAATTATAATCATGTAATATTGTTCTATAAATCATTAATTTTATATCCAGTAATTATATGTGAGTGAAAGCTCGTTTACAATTTTTTTTTATTTATATCATTTAGGACGATTTGCATTTCATATAGACTATATTACATGCCGTATCTGTAATCAGTAATATTAATATTTGTATTGTTTACGTATCTATGTGGTGTGAAGTTTTCGTTTGATAGATAAAATTTCATTAGCCTATATGTAGTTGCACTCGTATTCCAGTCTTATACAATTTGATGATGCAAACTGTGGAACCATTGTCGAAATATTATATAAAAAGAGAAACACAATGCCAGAGATATATTATCTTAATTGTTAGAGAGATGTCTAAGTAGACTGATTGTGCGTTTAATTAAAAAAAAAACTAATTTAAAGCCACTGATCAATGCGACCAGATTGCAACATTGCAGGCAGAAAAGGAGATGGGAGGTAGTTCACCTGGGAAGATAGACCTGAGTGTCCACATCTGTGGAGTAACGGTCAGCACGTCTGGCCGCGAAACCAGGTGGCCCCGGTTCGATTCCCGGTCGGGGCAAGTTACCTGGTTGAGGTGTTTTTCGGGGTTTTCCCTCCTTCATTTCATTCAGACGCTAAATAACCGAAGATGTTGATAAAGCGTCGCAAAATAACCTACTAAAAAAATAGACCTGAGTTCGTTAACCTCTTATATTTATATTACGAGAAGAAAGAGCAATAATGCCGGACTCAATTTTATAATTAACCGTGCATTTAATCACAAAACGCAATATAGGCTTTGTGTTCACTTAAGTATAGAGGAGGTGTTACAGATATAGAACACGATTTTGTTTTCTCGTTTTGAAACCTACATGTTTTGAATACTGAACGTAAGCATCGTCCTGTTTATTGTTGAATGTCCCTTTGAATGGTACACCGGACTTAGAAGTTCGTAAGATGTTATAAAATGTTCGAGAAAAAAAAACAATTTCCTCAAATCTAACATATTTTCTTCATAAAATGGAGGTACAAATATGGAGTACTATTAACAAGTTACAAGGTTAACATAATTGCAAAGTCAAAATGGCCTCTATTAAGAAAAACAAAGAACAAGCATTCAGCATCTTCAGTAGAAGGCGTTTTCCAAACCGTTATACTGAATCCAGGTGAATCGTCTCTCACGTCTTTTCTCGAACTTGTTTTACAGCTTCTTACATTGCATTTTTATTTCACTGTTTTCTAAGTTTGTTGGGAGATAAAGTTTTCTTCCTCCTACAGGTATCAACTGTAGTAATGAAACAGAAAACCAAAGTATAAAGATGGAGTACTAATAATACTAGTATTTCATATTTTCTGACACACGAAGTTGTCACAACCTCAAAGCATACCATAATTTAAAAACAAATTCAATTAGATAGGCCTGTACATTGCTATACATGTAGATTATTTCTCTATATATACATATCATTAATATTTGTAACAATGAGGAATAACAATGTATATTCAGAAAAAAAAACTAACACCCAAAGTTTTCACTGTCCTCGAAAACGCAGTAACGATAAACGTTTCAACAGATGAGCTTCTAACTGCAAACTAATATATTTCCCCGAAAGAGAGTATCACAAGTGACACCAACAAAACATCACTCATGAGTAGGGCCGTGACATCGGTATATTTGTATTAGATTGAAGGTGAACACACGACGCCGGACAGAATGCAGTCGACGTGTTTCAAGTACAGGCAGCGGAAGCGAATTTGACGCAAGACTAAGTAAGCACGTTCCGTGTTTTGTGTAATAATAATAATAATAATAATAATAATAATAATAATAATAATAATAATGGCTTAATTTAACCTGGCAGAGTTAAGGCCGTAAGTCGTTCTCATACGATTATTGCGTATTATAAAATTAAGACAATACACATATTCTTAATATCGGAAAGGTCCAAAATTCTGGTGAGGTTGAGAATAATCGTTGGAAATCATAACTTACTTAAATTGTCACAAATGTGGTAAAACATAAGTATGAAGAGATTATTTTTTTATATATTTAGAGTTTTGAATTACAGTTTTAGAATGCCGAAAACGTACATGGCGTACAATTTTGCTTTCCCTTATATATTTAACTGTTACATTAATTTATTTATCACATCTATACTTTTCTTGCATGTTGTTTGCTTAGTTTCGGTTCCTGCTGCGAAAAACAACATTCATTTTCAAAGTTTGAGATGAACATGACCGCCGAGTGTTGGATGTTATAAACTTGTATGCGGAAAAACTGCGTTCAACATCGGCTGAAACCAAGGGCGCATATGTAAAATATTTCACGTGTCCATTTCTACAAGTTGATAACAAAACTCTTGCAATTTTGCATAGTGAATTGAAACCACTGTTTTTTTTTGTATTACTGTGTTCTTATCAGTGGCGTATACTGGTTTAAGGGTCCGGGCTACCACTGACCCTATTATTACACAAAATATATTTTTAAAACCCTATAATAAAATTCCTTACCTATTTATATGTGAATTCCAGACGTCTTGATTGGGACGAAAATACTTTGATGACTTCGTCATTGAAATTACAGTTGGGCCGCTTGCGAAGTTTCTGTAGAAATGACTTTTCAATTGACATCAGTGCCAAGCCGGATTAACGTTCTTGTGTATGAGTTGATCTACAGTAGGATTTTATTCTCTTCAACGCAGAAAATATTCTTTCTACCGATGCTGATGTAGCTGGTATTGCCACAATTAATGTTGCCAATTTAAGTACTTCAGGAATAACTTGGTTCAGCTGGTTTTCATATATGGCAGATAATATTTCATGGATAGGTTTGTTCGAAAAATCAAAGACTTCTGCTGAATATATTACACCTAATTCATTTTTCAAACGTACTTGATCAAAGTGACTGTTACAGGACTGAAATAATTTGTTTAGTGCCTCATTCGGGAAGTTTTCTCTATAAGCAGATAATTTTTGAGAATCTAGAAGATGTGTGAACTGAAGCTTTCCATAATCAGAAAATCTGTCAGTAATTTCCATGTGCATACGATCTAGTATGCTGTAGTACAGCTGCCTGTATTTCAATTCATCATCTCCTTTTCTTCGCTTTAATGGTGGTTCCATTGTATTGTCTGAAGAATTTTCATTTTCCATATTACTCCATATGGACGGAAACCCACTACGTCTGAACTCGGATATAGTATTTTTTTTTTAACTTTGATACCTCTTGCAAGCAGTATGCTATGTCTAGACTTTTTGTCTGAAGAATATTGTAGAGCACATCTGTATGTGCGAACACTCTAGCATAGACTTCAAGAAGAAATATATTCTGAAACTGTGAAAAAATTCAAATATCCTTGAGCCTGCACATTTACAGCATCATCCCAGTTTTTCTTCAGAGTCATTACAAACGATATTTTCAAAGAAAGCAGTCAGTTGTTCTCTGTATTCCTTTACTGTATTTACAAGCCGAGATGTAAAATTCCATCTACTGTAGTTGGTGCTACTTTTGGGAGTTTCTTTTTCATAAATTCCTTGAGTTTTTCTGATCTTTTAGGAGATGATGAGAAAAATGCAGCTAAACCCGACAGTGTTTTGAAAAAAATGCGGCATTCTGGAATGGATAAAGTAGTTTGTTGCAAAACTAAATTGAGAACATGGCTGTAACAATGGACAAATAGTGCTTGAGGATACTTTTCTTGAACTTTTGTTTTTAAGCCATTAATATTTCCCGTCATAACTGAAGCACCATCGTATGTCTGTGCAATTAACTTATTGCCGACATTGTATTCTGCTATAACACCTTCCACATGCTGAAACAAAGCAGCAGCAGTTTTGCCCGAACTGACATTTGTGAATCCTATAAACCGTTCTTGAACATTGGCAGTACTGTCGATGTATCTTAAAACAGTGGACAATTGACTCTGATTAGAGCAGTAACTTGTTTCATCAACAACAATGGCCACAAAAGGTGCTTCTTCTATTTCAGATTTTATGTTCTTTATCATAACCCCACTTATAGCAAATATTAAGTCATTCTGAATTGCGGGAGAAGTACTACGGAATACTGTTGAACTCTCAAGATGATTGGCCAGTAAATGGTCAAATTCACTTAAGGGGAGTGGGTAGTGATGCCTATGCGATTGAAACATTTCGATACAAAACTTTAGTTCACTATTTGTAGGCTTTTAGTGCTCAGAGTGGAATAAGAAATTTCCATGGTTATACAATCAATCATTCTGAATTCAGTGGTATAAAAGACAACTAATTAGTTTCTTATCCAAGTGCAAAATAAAGGCCCCAACCGATAACCTCTTTTCCCACTTTGCTAAGTGTACCTCATTCTTCAGGTGCATATTACTTGCTACAATCTTCACTCATATACTTTGTATTTTGTTAAGTTATCAAGTAATTTATATTGTAAGTTCTAAAGCAAAATTTAGTTAAATACTTCATCCCTAGTGAAACAGAAAAAATATTGAACTTTCTTTAACATTTCTTGCAATTTTTTTCAATGCGTATATACTTTTTCTCGTGTTATGTGTGTGTGACATTCTTAAACCCGTAGGTCTACTGTATAGAACACAGCCTGCAGAAAATACTGTAAAAATTTCATGTAAATTGATTCAGTAGTTTCAGAGAAAAATGCACTTGTTTGAAAAATGTCAACTGCATTTAAAAAAAGAATGAAGTATGAATTAGATGCACCGCCAAATTTAAAGAGGTAATTTAAAGGGCATATCTGTATATTTATATTATTTTGAAGAGGAAATTTTGTACTCTTATTTTTTTAAAACACAAAATAAAAAAATCGCATTTTTGACCCCTAATCACTACCTGGTTCCCTTAAGGAACTTAAATATTCAATATAATTTCCTCTATTGTGTGATTCCACACTCTCATTATGACCCCGAAAAGCCAATTCTTGTTTTCCTAGAAAGCAGACTGCATTAATAAGACGCAGTAAAATCTCCCGATTTTTTTTCACAAGAGCATTGTGTTGGTTGATGTGTAGAACGTTTTGCTTATCTAGCTGTAAATCAATTCTTGTCTTCCCAAAGTTTGCAAAGTTCATGCTACTATAAATATGAGCTTTTGATTTGTCGTGTTTTAGGACTGCCGTTCGAAGGGAGTTCATATTAGAAAACCCCTCTTTTGACCACACATTAGTTTCGCGGCTAAATAACAAACATGGTCAGCAAAATAGTTTAGACAGTTTAGAAGTACCACACAACCAATTCCACTTACCATATGATGTTGAAGTGAAATGGCGTGTGTACTCTCGCTGTTTTTTACGTCCATGGACAAATTTAACTCAGGAGTTGGTCTTTCCATTTTCACAATTTCAACTTTCTCGTTGTTATGTACGACGGTTAAAAGGCACTTTTAATAAACCTTCTATTACACAGTCATTTTCAACACAAACCTCTCCAGAAACTTGTTCTGCCATATTTTTCACAATATCACTTAATTGGGAAATTAAACACTTAATAATTCACAATTAATATAACTCTTAGACACTCGAACAAATCACAAATTTAAAATACTGCACTGCAAGAACACAATCACATTAATGAGCTAGCGTACTAAGCATATTGTTGCTTCGCGTCTTCCAAGAAACCGATCACGAGAGCGGCAACTAACCCACCTACAGTGCACGATGGAAACAGGAGGGAGTGGGGGGACGGGGAGTTGTGCGACGTGAGCGGAACGGTCACAGGCTACCCTTCGCGGCAGCGGTTTCTCCAGTGATGCCGCCTTGACAACTTGTTTCTTTTCGAGAGCAGAGAGCGCATATAAATCTAACAATTACTTTAATTTTAATTACTGTGGTAAAACTAATACGGTAATACAAAATTATTACATTATGTTATATTATAAACTTTTTCTTTTGTAATTTCCTTGGGCTACCGCCGGTAGCCCCGGTAGTCCGCAAAATACGCCCCTGGTTCTTATAGACCATTCAGTTTTGAGATGAGATTATTTACTATTGAAATTGTCTCCACTAATTTCACACCAGTGTTTTCGAAACATTCGATTGTAGAGGGGACACATCTAAAATTAGATCAAGTATTCACACTGTGTTTTAATATTTGGGTCGCCAAGAAGAGTTTGGGCATTACTTATGGAAACTGCATCGTTTTCGTCAAACATCTGTATGACTCCTGCTATGCTTATATACAATGATTGTATTGTCTTGATTTTATATTACGCAATAATCGTGTACAAAACACGGAAAGTGCTTGCTTAGGCGTGTGTCAAATTCGCTTCCGCTGCCTGTACTTGAAATACGTCCGGCGTCTTGTGTTCACCTTCAATCGACCTGAAGGCAAGTAGGCCAGGAGATAATGGTAGGGTGGCAGTTCGTTTTCCTCTCCATTGTATACATCGTTGACTAGTTACATGTTACACTAATCAGACTTCAGATTTATAAAAACAATCATTCTTCCTCTGACAAATCATCACGTGCGATTTACTGCCTGATAATATATGTACATATCAGCCAGAACCTCAATGAGAGGTGAGAGGAATAGGTAGCGTCAATACGAATAATAATAATAATAATAATAATAATAATAATAATAATAATAATAATAATAATAATAATAATCACCAACATATTCATACTCATAATATAGCAGTAGTAATATTAACTTCATAATGAAATTTAAACTAATAATACATTGAACACATTTTTTTATAAAGAAGGAATTCCAAAATATACATACATTTATGCGCCGTGAGTTATTTTATATTCATTTGTTTAAATATAAGCTCCAATTTGGAATTTCCAATTATCCGACATCTAAGACTGCATGGCATTAATATATCTACAGCTTCGTAGTCAATATAATCAGTCGGCGTCATGGAAACTTTTTGTGTGTACAATACTATGAGTTATTCAAGTCTGGACATGGGCTATTGAAAAGCACGTAAATTATTCCAAATAATGTTTCCACTAGAACACAAACGACATTACTTTACATTCACAATAACGTACGGAACAGTTCATCGCTATAATACTTTTTTTTTTTAATTGCTTATTATCGTTTGCTGTGGCAGTATTTTTGTTGTAATGTGCGATTTTCGCTTTTTTTCGCGAATTTATTTCTATAAATGTTGTTGGTTATAATCCTTCAATTTATATTTTAAGTCTAATCTAATCTACTGCCTGTAGAAAGTGCAACACCATGAAAGAATGTAGATAGGCATTTGAAAATTATACTAAATACAGGTTGTTTCATAATTCCTATTACAAACTTCTAAGGGTTGTAGAGGGGACTAAGTAGATAACATTTTGATTGGGAACCCATGTCCGGAAATGTATCGTTGCGATGCAAAATAAGTTTGTTTTATTCTGATAAAAATGGTATGTGATGGAGTGAGGCGATGCAGAAAACGTTCGTGATATATGCGCTGTGCATTACCGGTTGTGTTGCATGTTTGTGAAACTTGAGAGAGGAACACAGGTTAAGAGTGTTCGAGAATAAGGTGCTTAGAAAAATCTGAGGTTAAGATATGTGAAGTTACAAAGGAATGGAGACAGTTACATAACGCAGAACTGTAGGCCTACCCATTTTATTCGTCACCTAACATAATTAGGAATATTAAATCCAGATGTTTGAGATGGGCAGGGCATGTAGCAAGTAGGCCTATGGGTGAATCCAGAAATACGTATAGAATGTTAGTTGGGTAGAACTCCGTAGAATTGATTGTAAACAGAAGACACGATATCAGGGGACTGCAGAAGTCGCCCTCAGCCCATTTTGTTTGCGTACCGTGAAGCGGGAGATTTTAAATCGAATCGATCTGCAAACTTATTTTGCATCGAAGCGATACATTTCCTGACATGCCTTCCTAATCAAAACTTTATCTACTTGGTTCTCTCTGCAACCCCCAGAAGTTTGTAACAGGAATTTTGAAACACTCTGTATAACGTAGGTTATGACCAAAGCTCGGAACTTGGGGACTTGTGTCTTTGCACGTGACTAAGCGACCGGACTTCAATGTCAACAAAATCCCGCTTCCAGCACGGAGGTACTGTCAGGTCTGCTACAAAAGTGGTTTCTGGCTGCAACAACATATTGATAATATTATGGTAGGTTGAAACACGTAATTTCATAGCATATATATAATAAAAATAAACATGAGAAATATATCAAATTTACTGTTCTGCTGTGTACATTTTATTACAGTGTATGACTATCTACATTCGAAGATTTTTCGGTAGCAGACTTAAAATACTGAATGTTTTCACTGTTACTGTTTTCTGTTCGATTTTCAGCAGTTGCTAGCTGATCTCATATCTGAGAAAGATAAATATATCCTAAATTTTTCTCGAAAATAGTTTTCAATTAGTGTATCACTACTAGGGCAAGTCTCTCTACGTTTCGATCCATGGCTATGGACAGATTTTTCTACATTTTGAGGGACTGCAATGCCTTTTAATGAATTTCGTTTCCAGCCTCTAGTTTGTGTGTGGCACAACTTACAAAATATAAACTCTCCATTCGAAAAAAATAATGTATCTCCTCCGAATTATCCACGAAATTCTGTATCTTAAATTTAAAACAAAATGTATTTTCAAACTTCTATAATACCCATTCGAAATAACACGTATTTTCTATTTCCTCAAACAGGCCGTTTAACTTTAATTCTCTGAATGTCATTGGCTTCGACATAACAGTTTCTTCGTCCGTCTTCCTGTCATTAGTCGTGGCCACTTTCTTAGTACACACGACTGTCCCTGAGCACTTGCAGCGTGAGCTGTGTGTACGTGGTACCTGTAACCTTACTCACGCACACGACACAAGTCCCCAAGTTCCGAGCTTTGGTTATGACAAGCGAGTGAGTAGGTAGGATTTCAAAATGATTTTTAATCCCCGAATGCAGCAGTGCCCTCTGAACTGTCGTGGTAGGCACATAAATAGAGAACTGTTGCAGAGCCAGACGAGCAGTGCATTAGAGTCAACAGGCAGTAAATCTTTCTCTAAGAGCCACTATGTATCGTCGTGCTAAGAGGACGCAGTATAGAGAAACAACAGAGTTTGAACAGGGGCGTGAAGATGGATTTTGTATCGCGATATTGCTGCTCGTGTGGGCCATCATGCCGTTCACTACAGAGATGCGCGGGTGGAAGCACTGGTCCGAAGAAAATCGGACACATCGAAAATCCGGCAGTGGATCACAATCTGTGACGACACCACGGGACGAAAGACACCTCGTCCGCATGGTAGTGACGGATCGTTCAGCTTCATCACAAGTACAATTATTACGATGTATCGAAGTACATGATATTTCCATAAAGAAATTCTGCGTCATCATATGAAATTTTCTCCGCTCCACCTACCCTTCATCATATGATGGCGGAGAATTTCTGCATGGAAATATTATATGTACTTCGATACATCGTAATAATATACGATATGCGAAAATAATCACCTAGTAATTTAAGACGGCGCTCATTCTGTCGGATCCCGGCCACTCAGTCACTCGTAATGAGTGCACCTCTGCACATTAATGTGTTTGACATTGTGCCACTGTCACGTCTGTGACGCAGTGCATGAGAGTTGGCCACTAGAGGGAACCTAAGAGATGGTGGAGCTTATACTGAGAGGATTCAATCCGGCATCGGAGTGGGAATCCGGTGTAGCTGAGTGGATAGAGCGTCAGCACGTAGAGCTGAAGACCCGGGTTCAAATCCCGGTGCCGGAGAGAATTTTTCTTCGCTCCACCCATCCTTCATCATTTTCATCAAAAGTCTTAACACGACGGTGGAGCATTGTCTGCTTCTACTGTTCGACGATGTCTGCTTCGTATAGGGCTGGTTGCACGCACTCATTTGCGGCGAATTTCCTTGACTCTTGATTAGTGCTGACCAAAGCGGGTGTCATGATTACATCGTGTAATCACAAACATTCAAACGGGTACGAGGAGTTTCCTCTACATTGTTGTGTGTTTCATTCGCGTACTCAAGGCAAGCAGTGGCGGTATCATGTCGCTCTACAAATTCTGTCTCTACAAGCAGTAAGAAGTGGTTTCGTAAAGAATGAGAAGGAGAACTTTTCTGTTGTTCTGTCGGACAGAATATAATATATTTACTTTGCTCACTAATTCAATTAGGAGTATATAGAAACATTGTCATGCTGGATAATGTATTATTGTTATTATTATTATTATTATTATTATTATTATTATTATTATTACTATTATTACTACTGACCACTAAGTATGTGTTTCTATCATTCTTCTGTACGTTCATGAATATTGATATTTTTAGATCTTCTCCCTAGAAAGGTAAAATTATTAGGTTTTATCTCAATTTTAATCTTCTTAATCTTTAGATGGTGGTAACTATTTATTAGTTATTCATTTAATAATAATACTGTAGAAAAACTGATTCAATATTATGTGGCAACGAACTGTTAAACCCAGGAACTGACGTGTCTTACATCATAGCCAGGAAGAGAAAGATGAGATAAATAAATGTAATGAAGTCATCTACCTAATAGAACGCAACTTCTCAAAAGAGTAATGCTTAAAATAGCTTAAGTAACTTGTCCATAAGAAGTTTTTAATTTTGAAGGACTATGAATTTCTCGACCAAGTGTCGAGAGAAGAATTTAGAAAATTCCAGATTATATTCAAGAGGAAGGTTAAAAAAAGAAGCAAGAAAAATCTCATTATTCACTGGCTCTTGATGACAGCACTGACATCACTGATACAGGGATACTTGAGATTTTATCCGCGGAATTGATCAAGATGTTAGTATAGGAACCACCACTGGTTGTAGATTTCATGCCAAGTACCTTTCCTCCGTCTCCTTACTTCATAGGCTGTCTGTCGCATGTAATCACTGCAGCTCGAGTTTTGGTTACCGCTGCCCTAGATCATCGACGTCTCAGGCTGCAATAGGCTCGTGAAAATACCAAGTGGCGTGCAGATTGGCAACACGTGGTGTTTTTGGATGAATCCTGTTTCAACTTGGACTATAGTGATGGTCATACACGCGTTAGACGATATCGTGATAAAAGGTATTATCCATAATGCATTGTTCAGCGTCATACTGGCCGAACGCTACGCATGATGGTGTGGGGCGCCATTGGGTATCATTCACGATCTCTGCTGCTACGTATTGAGAGTAGACTCAACAGCAACCGAGACATCGATGACGTTGTAGAGGCAGTCATACCCTACCTTCAGCGCACTCCTGACGCTATATTCCAGCAAGACAATGCCCGACCACATGTTGCCAGGAATATTCAAGATCTCTTCAACTCCCAGCACATTCAGCTTGGTCAGTGGCCTGCCCGTTCGCCAGACATGTCGCCTATTGAACATGTATTGAATATCATTGGTCGACAAGTAGTGCGTCAACAATCTCCAGCAGTCAGCTGCAATGAATTGTGGGCACGTATACAAGTAGATTGGAAAGCCATTCCCAAGAAGAGATCTAACGCCTCTTTGATTCAATGCCGCGATGTATAGCAGCTCTGATTACAGTGCGTGGAACTTTCACAAAATACTGAAGCACTCATGTGTATTGGTCTGAAACGTTAATCATTTGTGTATATCAATATTAGTAATATGTTAAATAAATTTGATTTAGTTCTCATGATTCCTTCATGGTGTTGCAATTTTCACAGACAGTAGTGTAGTATGAATGGAATAGCAAATCTTTCAAAGCTCTCAACTGATTAAAAAGTGTAAATACATTTTCAGATATGTCAATATTTACAGTATAGTGTAATAATGATTGAATAATAATATAATTTCCTGACTATAATTATACATTAATAACTTTTTTGCTTTTTACACAAATAAACATATTTCTCTATTGAACAATGTAATTAATGTTTCATTTTTATGTCTTAAAATGTCAGTGATTAAAAATTGTTCCACTTCACTTCACCAGAAAATGCCTATCACATGCTCGTAATTTTATATTAACGGCAAAGTTTTTATTATTACAGCTAATTATGAACGATAATAATAACATTTATTTATTTATCTGAACGATAACAGCTCCCTGTATTAACAGGCTGCCACAGAGACAGAGCATATTGTGCAATAGGCAGTTGGAAGTATAAATAATATACATATGTTTAAGTTGAAGGGAGTCTTACAACAATGACAAGAAATGACTGAATAAATAAGTAGCTACTAATTAATTAGTTGAAGATCATTGTTGACTGTAGAGATGGTTGCGGAGTATAAATATTGATCCTCTCAGAGCTGCAAGAACGATGTCATCAATTGCCTTCCTCTGCAGGCCGAAACGTTGCCAGGTCTGGAAGAAGAAACCGGGAATAGTTCCGCGCCCTCCAACCATAAGGCCTATTACTTCAATTTGTTGTAGACCGTATTTGTCCATGAAATATGGAACGGTACGTACATAGATGTCGTTTTTCCCCTATTTACATCTTCAGTTTGGCTCTTTTGTTTTTCAAATCTAACGGTGGGATCGATGATGTAGCCATTGTTGTTATTTGGCGGGATGACAATCATGTCTATTCTTCTTGTACTGCCATTGTCTGCCAGTCCGTGATCTTCTTCGAACACTTGAAAATTTATTGATCTAAACTGTTCGGCGATCATCGAACGAATTCTATGGTGTCGTGAGTTACGGAATACTTCACCGTGCGGACAAGAGCCCAGGACATGTGCAAGTGGTTCTGGCTCTCTATGGCATCGCCGACAGAGGATGTTGTCCCGAGTCCTGCCCGGAAGGGAACGTACGGAAGACACGTGTGCAGTCATTTTAATAGCTTCGCGCCACTCGCTAGAGGTTAGGCCTTCACGATGTCGTACCCAGGAATTCGCCGGAGTAAACTCGCTGTATAGCTCTACGCCAAGACCTTTCTGAGGTAGCTTAGCCCACGCCTCTAATTCCTCTAATAACAGTAATAATAATACGTTCACTCGACGATGAGGGATTGCGCCAACAATATACAGACTGAACAGGATGTCATTAATTTCAGGACGTTACTATTTGAGATATTTCAAACAAATAATTTTAATACACTTTTGCTCGTATTTACTTGCTTTTCGAGATAAGAATTCCTTTATATGAAGTATTTTATAGCGTGTTTTGGGAAAGCCATTGACTTACTTCCTAATATGCTTTGCCAATTTAAGAGTGGAGAACTTTGATTGGAACAAATATACTTTATCGTTCTGCAAAGAAATTTTACAATGTTACCTTGTTATATAAACTAGATAATTTATCGTGTGACAACACAAAAAAATCACATCGTAATAGGAAAAGCAGTATAATTTCGAATTAGAAATAAAGTACCATGACAAAAGAAAATAAGGACAACCACAAAGACAAAAAAGACCACGATAAGTAATACAACACGGACCACGATAATGGTCACATCATGGACTACGAAATGAACCACAACATGGAACACGATAAGGACCATGACATGAACAATGACAAGGACTACAATAGGGATCACAACAAGGATCACGGCCTCGACGAAGACCATGGTAAAGGCAATAATGACCACGATAATTTCCACGGCAAATACAACAAAGAATCTAGATGAAGACTACGACAAGGATAATGAGAAGGACACAATTAAGGATTACTACAAGGACCACGTCTACGACAGCGATCATAATAAGGAGCATTATAAAGAAAACAAGGACCGCGATAAACACAAAAAAATATCACTATAAAGACCATGAGGAGGACAACGATAATGGTCACGACATGGAACACAATAAGGATCACGACAAGTACCAGGACAAGGATCATGAGAAGCACCACAACAAAGACCACGACAAGGACCATGTTGCTTATCGTGGTACGTGTGATCCTTATCGTAGTTCTTGTCTTTGAACTTGTCATAGTCCTTATCATGGTCCTTGTTGTCTTCGTCATAGTCATTATCGTGGTTTTGGTCCTTATGTGATCTTTATAGTGGTGCATTTCGTGGTCATTAGCGCGATCCATATCGAGAATTAGATCGTGATCCATAACGTAGCGTTAGTCGTGATCCTTGTGTCGTAGTCTTGTCTTTATCTTTGTCCTTGTTATAAATAATAAATAAATAAATAAATAAACAAATAAACAAATAAATAAATAAATAATAGGTAGCCACGTAGGCAGGTAGGTAGACAGAAAGTTAGGGGGACAACAGGCAAGCAGATGGATGGATGGATGGATGGATGGATGGATTTGGTAGATGGATTGTTTGGATAGATTAGATAGATTGATAGATTAGATAAATTGATAGGCTTAATAGATGGATAAATTAGATGGATTAATTAGATAGAAAATAAAAAAATATATAAATAAAAATAAATTATAAAAAATTATTAAAGAAATAAAATAAATCAATTCACAAGTAAATGCAATGATTGTACAGTAATGTAGTCCTACATTTAAAATAATTTATGTGACTGAGTATGAACAAGTTAGTCAATCTGACTTAACAATTATTCATCGTCAGACACCGGAACTTTGTCAGAATCCTTTTTAAATGTATTAAATTCATCTCCATTTTTGTCCACACCTGTGGAGTAACGGTCAGCGCGTCTGGCTGCGAAAGCAGGTGGCCCGGGTTCGAATCCCGGTTGGAGCAAGTTATCTGGTTGAGGTTTTTTCCGGGGTTTTCCCTCAACCCAACATGAGCAAATGCTGGGTAACTTTCGGTGCTGGACCCCGGACTCATTTCACCGGCATTATCACCTTCATTTCATTGAGACGCTAAATAACCTAAGATGTTGATACAGCGTCGTAAAATAACCCAATAAAATAAAAAAATAAAACACATTTCCATTTTGAAAGTAAATCTGTACGAATTATAGCCTACCTTTGTGATTGAAACGTCACAGTTTTATGTTGCCCTTTTCTGCCTTTTTAAATATAAATGCCTAATTTACAAAATAAATGTTTTTTTGCCTTTATTTGATTATGTATCTATTATTTATTAATTTATTATTAAAAATTTCCAACAGGTATATTTTAATTTATTTCTATAACCGCTACTACAATGAAAGTGACTTCACCGAATGTATATTATTGTCTTTCAGTCAGTTCGTATTCTCTTTGCAACAATGAGTGCTGCCGTGCAAAAATGTATAACAGTAAGCGTTTTAATTATCTCTTCTGTTTATTTGACAAGGCAACTATTTTTCTTTCAGTTTTCATTGCAACGTTGTTGTAGCTAGCTAAATATTTCATATCGCAACATATGAGTATAACCAAACACAAAAATGCACTATCCTAGGCTACTGGGAAGAAGATTTCTTTGCTTCCAACAGTAATTGCAACATCGAGGCGAAAATTTCAGTTTGCATTCTACTTATGTAAAGCTTTTCTTGCTGCCGAAATCCCTTTGTGGAAAGTACAAGGTTTTGGGTCTAGCGCAAGGTTTTTGTAATTGCCTTTTATTGCGTATTTTAGCTATTTATAATGCCTTTTTGCCTGTATATTTTAATGATTCATAATGCCTAAACTTCCGGTCTCTGTTCATTATACAACCCCTATTTTATATTGATTTCTAAGGAGGACTGCCGGCTACAGCTTGCTTGACCACAAAAGGAATGAACTAATTACAATAGAATTGAAAATTACACCTATTTATGAACATCTCAACCACTATAGACAAAAATGGCTTAACCATGTCAATAGAATGGACCGTTCCAGACTCCCAAGACAATTTCTCCGCTAAATACCACATGGAAGATGATCTTTGGGACGCCCCCTGAAAAGATGGACGGAGACCGTATCAGGCCACTAGGCCTAATACCTGCAAGGACGATGATGATGATGATGATTTTGTATCGTAGGAGATAGAATTCGTAAGAAATTGTAATAATTCTAAGACAATGAATGAAATAAGACTTCTAGATTTTTTTTTCGTTCCAGAAAAACAGGAGTCAGCATATTGTAATCAAATATTCTCACCTAAAAATGAAGGGTTTGTCCTAATAGGTAGGCAAAGAATCTCCTTATCCCTAATGTTAAATAAAATGAATATTATAATACTTAGGTTAAGTTACATAGGCCTAGTGAGATAGCATTTAAAACAACTGTGGAAATTACTTGAAGGAGATATACTTACCGTAATTTCCCATAACTATGGTCCAAAACGCATTATGTACTACTTAGTCCCCCAAGTTCGGTGGTTGCCATTTAAGGCGCCACTGTGATGGAATTATGTTCCCCATAGATGCTTCTATCTACCATTACACGTGGCAATGATATGGATGCTTAACAAGGTCAATGTGCATCGTTCTATTGAATGTGTGAAGACACGAAATCATTCAGTTTGTGATTGTCTGTTTTATTAAGCTCTCCTCTGTAGAACTGGTACATTATAGATATATGATTGTTTGCACAATTAAACCTGGCTATATAGTGTTTACTTTCACGTAATAATTAGACTGGCAGAGGTTAAGGACTCTGCATGAAAAATGTTTAACCTCAAGGCTAGAAGTCGGTCCTCAATTATGTACCACAATTTTTCGTGGACCATAGTTGTATTTCATTTTGAAATATTTGTTTGAATAAAATGTGATCAATGTGATTATTTTTTACTTCTGCAAATACGTTATCTCAGTATATTCTAAAACACCATTTAACATTATAGTCCAGTAAGCAAAGAAACAGGCTGTTCCAGCATCAATGGTACTAGCACGAATGATGGTCCGGTAAAACGAAAACTTCAGGGTAGAAGGAAAACAACCGTCCCTGTGAGTGACTATGAGAGCGATGAAATTGAATTGGATACAGATTATGATTCAATTTCAGAATTACAAGAGAGTGGAGATTCAAAGGATCGAAATAAGCCTAATGAATGTAGTTCTCAGTACGATAAATAAACATTATCAGTGAATTTATTTGCATAATATTTTGCTAAGAATGTGCTAGTTTATTTTGATACCGTACTTTTGTTCTTTAATATACAGTAGTTGTTCATTATTGCAGATTTCACTTGTTTGTTGAGTGTTTATGTAATGTGTACTAATAAGGAGAATCCATGTACTTATCATTTATTTTTAATATTTCTGTGCTAGATTATGTTTCTACCCTTAAATTAGAAACCCAGTGTATTGCTTTACGAATAATTAAAGCTCCAGCTATAGTCCATTCATGCTTTCAAACATGAATATATGAGTGGACTATAGTTGGGCAACTCAGAATACAACTATGTACCAATGCTTATTATTTTTTTAACACTTGTAATTAAATAATTTCAAACACATATGTCAATATTTATTTAATATAAACTTACAACAGTGCGAAGCCAAAATTTCATTTAATCTGGATGAATAGTACTGGAGATACAAAGAAAAATGTGACAAATGTGGACCATAGTTAGGGGAAACTACGGTACCTGTAATATAAAGTTACTAATCGTTTGAAATGAGAGAGAAGTGAAAGAAAACTTAAACAGTGAAAGATATTAAGGTAATATGTTGTGCTTTTAAGATAATGATAACAGAAGTGGAAGTCGGAGAAGGAATGATAGCTGGCTTCTTTATTGCTTAGCTCTTGAGATCTTGGAAACTCAATAAAATTCTCTATATAGCCAATCCTTATCTGGCAGTGCTACATGATGAAACATCACATCTGCTACTAGAATTGCGCCCTCTCCACCTCTGAAGGTCCACTCTTAACACAAGGAAAAGGAGACAATATGTTTGAAGATGTCGCAATCGTAGGAGGGTGGAGTGGGGGGGAGTTAAGAAGAAAACAAGCGGCGAGGATGATAATAGGTGGCAGCATTTCGGGGAAACTTGGATAGCAGCGGATTTCTCATGGGATGAACAGGTGAGATTTTGTGAAATATCTCTTCCAGTGTCCGGCCAGTTCCCGGAAACAGTGATAATATTGTTCCAAGTTCTACAATGGGAATTTCAAGTCGTCTTCATCTTCTATGTTTGTGTGTGTGTGGGATGATACTTAGAATTATAAGAAGAGATAACTTGGGTATCTAAGAGCTATGACGTAGATTGGCAAAATTATTTCAATCTAAAGGCATGTGCAGGCATAAAAATATGGAAAGAAAGAGATAGATAATTGTTTTTATAACGCAAAGGATTCATTACTCAAATGCTGAAGTATGGATCGGGAGATTTGTCACTTGAGCGGGTATAGGGAATAAATTAAAAGGAACATAGGCTATAGCACATAGCAAAAAAAGAAGAGTTAAGCAATGAAACATGGTGAGAAATTGAATTAATATAAGAACAAAGGACAAAGAAAATTTAATAAGTATTGAATGTTCGAAAACGAAGATATCATACTTTATAATTCTTTTATTTTATTATTCTTATTACACAATGAAAAGTTTCTATAAAAACAAAGAATAATGAACAGGAAGTGTAAAAAATAAAGTAAATGAAATGAATAACTTAATCTAGTTTAAGTGCTGAGAAAGAATAAACTAACAATTACAATGAAGCATCGTGCAGAAATCTATAAATGTGTTTATGCATTTAGTTTCTTCGTCTTAATGCGAGTTACCTATATTACTGACGCTACATGGATCCTCTTATGCTTACTTACTTACTTACTTACTTACTTACTTACTTACTTACTTACTTACTTACTTACTTACTTACTTACTTACTTACTTACTTACTTACTTACTTACTGGCTTTTAAGGAACCCGCAGGTTCATTTCCGCCCTCACTTAAGCCCGCCATTGGTCCCTATCCTGAGCAAGATTAATCCAGTCTCTATCATCATATCCCACCTCCCTCAAATTAATTTTTGTATTAACCACCCACCTACGTCTCGGCCCCCTCAAAGGTCTTTTTCCTCCTCCAGTCTCCCAATTAACACTCTATATGCATTTCTGGATTCGCCTACACCTGCTACATGCCCTGCCCATCTCTGCCCTGTTCCTAATTATGTCAGGTGAAGAATACAATGCGTGCAGTTCTGCGTTGTGTAACTTTCTCCATTCTTCTGTAACTTCATCCCTCTTATCCCCAAATATTTTCCTAACAACCTTATTCTCAAACACTCTTAATTTCTGTTTCTCAAAGTGAGAGTCCAAGTTTCACAACCATACAGAACAACCGGTAATATAACTGTTTTATAAATTCTAACTTTCAGATTTTTTGACAACAGACTAGATGACAAAAGCTTCTCAACCGAATAATAACACGCATTTCCTATATTTATTCTGCGTTTAATTTCCTCCCGAGTGTCATTTATATTTGTTACTGTTGCTCCAAGATATTTGAATTTTTCCACCTCTTCGAAGGATAAATCTCCAATTTGTATAGTTCCATTTCGCACAATATTCTGATCACGAGACATAATCATATACTTAGTCTTTTCGGGATTTACTTCAAACCCTATCGTTTTACTTGCTTCAAGTAGAATTTCTGCGTTTTCCCTAATCGTTTGTGTATTTTCTCCTAACATATTCACGTCATCCGCATAGACAAGAAGCTGATGTAACCCGTTCAATTCCGAAATCTCTCTGTTATCCTGAACTTTCCTAATGGCATATTCTAGAGCGAAGTTAAAAAATAAAGGTGATAGTGCATCTCCCTGCTCTTTTCTCTTATGCTATTTCTCAAAATATATAGATGAAGTAAAACATTTAACATATTGTTCAGTATGCCCAAAATTATAATGAACTTTTATTTGGTGGGACACATATACAGTAGCAGGCATGGTATTTTCATAATTCCTGAATTAATACATGGTGTCCGTAAATTATCTTTACAACTTCAGATGTAAATTACTAAATAATGGAACGAGGTATCTCAGTTCTGTTTTTTTTTTTTCATGTGAAAGAGAATGTCTCAAATTTTCCCCCCACCTAAATGCACTTCAATGTGTGCTCCCCTTGTCGCACTTGGAATATCAAGCAGCGTATTCCGAATCTCACCGAACAGGTGGACACCAATGACATCACGCTGCAGCGAAATAGCAACAAAACTGCTGGAAGGTTCGTTAGCTGTCTTGGCGGCTGTACAAGTTGTACTATATCAGTAACTAATCAAATGTCGTTACATGGATATTGCATTTTTCTACGAGACATCCACGTGGTAGAAAAAGAAGAAATTTGCGATATCGAAGATAGAGTGACTCAGCAATTCATCATGAAACAAGCGACGGTCATCATCTTTATCATCGTCTTCAACATCAATCAAATTTATCCCACCGCACGAGTGTAGCGGGTGGCCTATCAGTCAATTAGCCAGTGGATCGGCTCTTGCTAATTATAGTGCATCGCGACTGTCGCTTGTTTATTAACTCGCGTTTGTTTGTATTACCACAGGGACTAGCGCAGTTTTGCGTCACAAAACACGGTCCTCTGTTCATCTGAATCGTGTATTCACATCATTAATAAGTTAGCTTCGAAATTGTATCAGTCATTTTAACGCACTTAAATAGGAAGTATGTATGATGATGATGATGATGATCATAATAATAATAATAATAATAATAATAATAATAATAATAATAATAATCCATCATCATATAATAATAATAAAATAATAGTAAATTAATTAAAATTGAAATAGTAATAATAATAATAATAATAATAATAATAATAAATATAATAATAATGATAATAATAAATAAGTATAATAATAATAATTAAATAAAATTGACATAATAATAATAACAATAATAATCGCCAAATAATAATAATATCTTAATAATAATAATAATAATGACAATAGTAAAAACAATCCTCCTCCTCCTCTTCTTCTTCTTCTTCTTCTTCTTCTTCTTCTTCTTCCTGGCACGTATTAAGCCTGGTGGCCTGTTACGGTCTCACTCCATCGTAATAATAATAATAATAATAATAATAATAATAATAATAATAGTAATAATAATAATAATAATGAATTAAAATTGACTTAATAATAATAGCAATAAGAATAATAAATTAAAATTGACTTAATAATAATAGCAATAATAATAATAATAATAATAATAATAATAATAATAATAATAATAATAATTTGCTTATTTCTGGAACTTGACTGTTCCTCTTTCATCCGTATGAAGACACTATTACGTAAATCAATTTACCGTAGAATTCTTACTCACGGGGGGCCATAGGAGGCTGTTCTCCGTTACACTCGCGATGATGCGGGACGGGACGGGACGGGACGGGACGAGACGAGAAAAGATTATTTTGGAGATTTGTTGGGACACCACAAGGGGACCAGATGTCCCGGATGAAATCCCTGTTTTACCTGGACCATGGACTTGCTCAACACAAGTTATAAATCGGGCGTACTATAGGGATCGAACTCAGGATCACAAGAATATGAGCTAACTCTCTAGTCACTGTACCGCCGCGGTGGCCCATAATAATAATAATAATAATAATAATAATAATAATAATAATAATAATAATAATAATAATAATAGCAATAATAATAATAATAATAATTATTATTATTATTATTATTATTATTATTATTATTATTATTATTTTATAATTTCAGTACTTGACTGTTCGTCATTCTCCCATATGAAACTAGTGTTGTAAATCAATTTACCGACAGATTGGTTGCCCAGGGTGCTCCATAGGAGCAGCATGATTCTGAATAGGTACCTAATCAAAGTATGGATCATAACATGATAGCTGCTAGCCAGCTCTCATGCTTTCCGTACCAAAAAATGTTAACTGAAAAAACTAAATTTTACACAAGAGACAAAAATCTGAATGGAGACAAGTAGGTTATAGGTGCAACCATCACACTTTGACACACTATAATGAAGAGAAATAATTCAATTTTACTAAGATAACTTTAACATCGTGTAGAGGCCTGCTTTATATTAACGAATCCACCGAAATTTCAATTTTTCAAATTTTGGAGTTAGCAAGTTTTGCAAAAACGGTCCTCTTAGGTAGACCATGGAAGTATAAGGCTTAAAAAAAAAAAAACCTCTCTCTCGTAGAAGAGTGTACTTTTGGTTCAGGAAACCTGTGAAGAAGACAGGAATATTCGTATTAAGTTATTAGTTATAATAATATTAATAACAATATCAATAAATGAAATTAATTACACAGTTCTAAGGTTTATTGCTGTCCGATTTCACATGAAATGTCCCGCACAGTAAAATAATTTGCTCTGAATTATTATTATTATTATTATTATTATTATTATTATTATTATTATTATTATTATTATTATTTTGTTGTTGTTTTTGACCAATGCTAAGGAGCTTCGGTTTTTCCATTCTCCTGCGGGCATCCCAAATTTTATTTGTTCAGCTGTGATGGTAAATCAGCATCTACTTCCTTTATTGCTGGGCATTGTAGCAAATGTTCTTTATCCATGATGGAGTTCTGATTTCTACAGAGGGTGCACTGTGGATGCTGGTAGATATTAATTCGATGTAGATGAGAGGAGAGACAATCCTGTCCGGTTGTTAAGCGAAATATAGCAACAGTCTTTTTTCGTGGTAAATCTGGGATGTTATTACTGTCTACCAGAATGTTCCAAAGTTTTCCTTCGCTTTTCTTCAGGAATTCCTGTTTACAAAAGGACTGGACTATGTCTTTGATCCTTATTATTATTATTATTATTATTATTATTATTATTATTATTATTATTATTATTATTATTATTATTATTATTATTCACGTATGTGGACGTAAAGTCGTTAAATTAATGCGTTTGTACGAAAACGTATTATATGCAGAAATCCTACACAATAGAGATTAAATTTAGCTGTAGGCATTTTTGCAATATGTGCGGAGTTCCCAGTACAAATGTTTATGCTGTAGTGTAACGATATTTTTCCTCGGGTAATCGTAGAGATAATTATGTTGCGAATCTATATACCTATATAATTTGAACTGGTAATGGAAATTACGGGAAAACGGCTGAACGGATTTTAATAAATGACCCCTCATTTTGAAGCTTAGAACTCAAAGTTTTTCAGAAAAATAGTAGTTTTCAGTGAAATGTCAATTTTACAACATAATTTTCCTATTTTCCAAAATCCGTCCGTCGTCGTCTGCTATATTGATGATATGAAAGTGAAACGTTTTGGGGTTTTATAATAGCTTCAATTAGATTTTCATTTCTATATGTTACTGAATGGCGGCTATATAGTATATATAATATATGTTACTCAAAGCTATAAAACTTACGTAAGATAATAATATTATTAAAAATCAAATATTTTTATAGTTATTAATCAAGTGGGGTTGGGTCTTTTTCATATATTTAATGGCGGTGTGGTGTAGATATTTACATGCGTGGTTCTCTTCAGTATTGGCTCGAGAGAGATTATGGAAGCAAATAACTTTCAGAATGTCTGATATTCTTCATTGAAAATAAATCTGAAAAATGTTTATTTGAACGTCTAATGAACTTAGTTTGCAGCATTTGCTGCACAAGCCACTAGTATGATATATTCCTAGCTCAGATAAAGATTAGGTATGAACTTTGAAAAACTATTCCACCTACTTTGCGCCAGTCGGCAGGTCCTTACAAAATTTCGTACAATAACTGATGAGCTTTTCCCTGGAGTATATTTATATATTAACTACATGTAGTACATTACATATCTATACTAATAATAAATCTGTAGCCGAAATTTTTCTGGTAATTTTCGCTTTTCCAAAAATAATTGGTGTTAACATGTATAATTAACCATCCTGAAACCGATTTTTTTTTTAATTTTTGTTTGTATGTCTGTCTGTCTGGATGTTTGTTACCTTTTCACGCGATAATGGCTGAACCGATTTATATGAAAATTGGAATATAAATTAAATTCGTTGTAACTTAGATTTTAGGCGATATGGCATTCAAAATACGTTATTTAAAAGGGGTGTTATAAGGGGGCCTGAATTAAATCGAAATATCTCGCTTATTATTGATTTTTGTGAAAAATGTTACATAACAAAAGTTTCTTTAAAAATGATTTCCGATACGTTTCATTCCAAGCAAAATTTTGATGGGACCAAATTGCACCAAAAACGGATGTTCTCTGAACCAAACGATCATATTTTAATTATTTGCATGTAATAAAAATTAAGAAACATGTCAAAGGAATTAACATTGCAAGAAATGAGTCCTCTCTGGACCAAAATGATCGCATTTTAATTATTTAAATACAATTTAAATTAAGTAACATATTAAACGATTTATCCTTCTATCAAACATGAATGTTCCCTGGATCAAATGTCCTATTTTAATTATGTAATTACTTTATATTTATTTCTAACAAGTGCAGCGGAGCGCACGGGTACAGCTAGTATAAAAATAAATTGAGATGCGTATGAGTAATAAATGTTCATCACCCAACCATTTGAGTGAAACTTGGATCCCGCTACGCACCACACACGGGAGAAAAAGTACTTAAATAATTGAAAATAACCTCAAAATAAAATCATAGAACACCATTCTAGAGATACGTTGTGATCCTGAGAAGGTTGTAAAACTATCGAACCTGCCCCAAACATATTAGTTTCTTATAAAGCCAACGGATGATTTTCTACTACATTTTCACACGCTATGATCATGTAACGCAGTGGTACCACAGTCTAGTACATACAGTCAGGAAGCTCAATATATAGGGAATATGCATCCTTAGATAGTTGCTAACTGCTAGGATCGCTACTATCGCCTCATCACAGACAATGCGAAATAGTACCGGCACAGTCTATTGTTCCTAGTACCCTCTACAACTCAAGCTTCGTGACTGTATATACTAGAATGTGGTGTTACTGTTATGATGTGGCGCTACGTGGAAAAGCACTATTTCCTTTGATACAGGCTAAACCAGTCTGTGTAGCTACCGGTACCAAACTAACAAAAAGCGCATATACAAGGTAGACCAAAAACCAGAACAAACTAACCCTAATCTGTCGTATTCTAGACCGTAAGAAAACTTTCTATCTATTTACTTATTTATCAAAAACGTATATGTAACGCAAATCAAAAGTCTGAACAAACCAAATCTGATCTGCCATTGATCCCCGATCTTACAGAAATTACTTATTTATTTTTCCAGATATTTACAGCAATGCGCTAATCACTCGTAGAGCCAACTGCCGATTGTGATCGCAATTATATTTGACGCCTCATTTATCTAACGAATAATTTGGCGTGAAATATTTCTTGAGTGAAATTGTGGAACTATACTTTATGAAAATGGGAGAAGTTCATAACTGTACCTATTTTTAAGAAGGGGAACAAGACCAACTGTAGGAACTTTCGAGGAATGTCACTTTTGTTGACATCGTACAAAATGTTGTCCAATATTCTTTTGAGAAGATTAATTCCATATGTAGATGAACTTATTAGGGGTCATCAGTGCGGTTTTTGGCGTAATAGATCGATTATTGGTCAGATTTTTTTTTTTTTGTATTCGACAAATATTGGAGAAAAATGGGAGTATAAGGGTACAGTAAATCAGTTATTCATAGATTTCAAAAAGGCATATGACTCGGTTAAGAGAGAAGTTTCATACAACATTCTTATTGAATTTGTTATTCCCAAAAAACTAGTTCAATTAATTAAAATGTGTCTCAGTAAAACTTTCAGCGGAGTCCGTAAAGGCCAGCTTCTGTCTGATATTTTTCTAATTCACTGTGGGCTAAAGCAAGGAGATGCACTATCAACTTTACTTTTTAACTTCACTCTACGAGTAGAATATGCCATTAGGAAAGTTCAGGATAACAAAGAGGGTTTTGAATTGAACGGGTTTGTGGGTGGATTGTCGTTATTGAGTTCCCACGTTGGACGCCATTTGAGGGTGAGTGGTTATTGTGACCACACGTTGGGCGCCATTTGAGGGTGGGTGCGTCTCGATGTTGCGTGAGATTCACTCAGGGTAGCCGAGGTACGGTTGTGGTGTAGGTTGATGTCGGGAATAATCGCAAGCCGGCTACTTATATAAAAGGCAGTGTAAATTCCAAAACTATAAGTTTATTGTCGTATTCACTTGGTAAACCCTAGAGTATGTATTTCCGGCTGATTTATACTTCAATCGTTGGTCGCAATTCTGTATCGGCTCAGTTGCAGCTCTGAATAAGCTCTATCCGATACTATAAATTCAATACTCTGTCCCGTACGCTACGATCGAAGCGAAATAGTAGTCCTGTCGACACCAAACGAAGTAGTTATTGTGCCCTGTATGTAGGGCCGCCGACACGATGAGATCTTGTGCTTGTGCCCTGTATGTAGGGCCGCCGACACGATGTGAAGTTGTTTTTCTGATCTCCGCTCCGAAGCGGAATAGTAGTCGTTATCTCCGCTCCCCGTCACCCTTATTTATAAAAACCTATCCTACGCTAAAACTAACTATTCTATTGGTTAAAAACTACGTCACTAACTGGCCTAAAATCTATTCCCTATTGGTCCAAAGTGACCTCATAAGCTGGACCAAGATCTCTTCTTATTGGGCGCGAAATATGTCATCTCTAAATTTAGACTTTGGATTTCCCATAACCTCAAATTAGTTTGTATATCTCGCAAGAATACCCGTTCTTTGGAAAACCCAAGCTTGGCAGTATCTTTCCCACGGGTCCAGTCTAACTTTAGGGTTTTATGCTTCATCGAGTCTCTATACGAAACCCCGCTCAAGGTGGCCCTAAATCTGTCCGATGCTGACAAGTGACGAAACACCTGTGTGGGAAGCTAATTCTAACGAAGTCGCCAGAACATCCCCGCGAATACATGTAATAAAAATATGGAGATATCACTTCGCTAATAAATCGGTCTCTCCCTCTCCTAATTACTGCTTCAAATGCCCATCTACATAACCATTGGAAATTCCCGAAAGAGTTTCCAATGTTATGAGATGTCCCCGCTTTCTGCCTATAACTAGCCTCATAGTTCCCCCGCGCGATCAGCCGGTAACACATTATTTACAATACAGTGAGATTACAATGTCACTACAAACAATTACAATAAATATTACATATATCTTCACAAGCCTTTCTATGTACACAACTCTCACACAATAAGCACAACAATGTACAATTTATATCCACATTTACATATGTACAATACCATTCATTCACATATTTACATTTATTTATTAATTGATCAATTACACACTCTGCGTGCTTGGTTGTACCAGCCGCCCTGTACAGGTTCACCTAGCTGTACGCGTGAGACTAACCATCCTACTCTTTCTCATTCCTGCCTCCTAGCCTCTCCTGTTTGAAAGGCCGCAAGAGTTGCTTGTGGTACCTTCCAACAGGTTTACTTTTTCCCCTTTCTACCAATTCGAAAGTATGGTCTCCGTATTTACTTTTAATTTCGTAGGGCCCCTTGTACAGTAGCTCCATGCGTGAGTAACGTCCTCTAAGGGCGGAAGATAACTTCACGTCCCTTAGCAAAACCAAATCGCCGGGTGTGGGCTCCCATTTGTGGCGATATCTTTTAACTTTACCGAGTCTATACTCAGCCTTTTTCCTGATTCGGTCGAAAGCTAGTTTACACAGTAGTTCCGCACTAGGAGGCTCACCCTCCTGTATTGCCTGCGGCAAACTCTTTATCATAGGATCGGGATCGATCCCTAACATAAGTTTGATCGGAGCTATTCCGGTCGTTGGGTTGATAGAGTGGTTCATGACTCTCTCAATCACCTCACATTGCCTAAACCAGTCCTTATGGTTTCGGTGACACAGAATACGGAGGTACAATGATATATCCCTAAGCGCTCTTTCGCAGGGATTACCGCTGGGAAAGTATGCGGAGCAATTGTATAGCTTCACGCCCGCATCTTCCAGCCTTTTGCAAAACACTTTCGATTTATGTACCGACACATTGTCACTGAGCACCGCTGTTACCGGACCGTAAGTCGGTATGTAGTCTTTAACCAGCTTATCAGCACACAACTTGCTAGAGATATTTCTTAAAGGGTAAATCTTTACAAATTTTGTGAATACATCGTACGTAACAAATATGTACCTGTGTCCGAAGGACGATGTGGGCATTGGACCGTGTTCGTCCACTGCTACAAGTTCATTCTTTTTACCCCTAATAATGACCTGTGGTACATTGTCATACCTTACATTTAGAGGTTTCGCCCTCTGGCAGACCTCGCAACGAGATATTACCCTTCTAACCTTCTTTGACAGTTGCTTAATATAAAATGATTCTGACATAGTTAAAATGATCCTATCACTCCCAGAGTGACACATAGATAGGTGAAAGTTATTTATAAGTTCATTCTCCATACTCGCAGGTATGTATATCTTCCACTTCTGGATATCCCTACCATGCAATTTATACAAGATACCAGAGCGCAATCCATACACTTCATCTTTCACCTGTGAGATTTCTCTAGCTTTGTCCATTAAGGCCCTTATCGTGGAATCCTCCTGCTGCAAATCTGCAATTCTCCGAAATTTTCCCGTCAGAGCTCCATTCCTCGTGGAATCAATTTTCATCACGGCAATTTCGTACGCGGGGGCGGTGATAGTTTCCGGTAGCCCCGATTTGGAATTCAAACGAGAGAGACAATCACCAAAGATATTGTCTGCCCCCGGAATATGTCTAATCGTCACATCATGAGCCAAAATCTCGTGCACATATCTAGATATTCTAGAGTTCGTCAATTTGCATCTACTCAGAAAAGCTAGGCTTACATGGTCAGTAAATATGATGATCTGCCTATTAAAGATATACTGACGGAACTTCTGTAGTGCGAAGTACACAGCAGAAATCTCAAGTTCCGTGATTGATGCGTTGCTTTCGGTACGCGACAGTCCCCTAGAAGCTGTGGCAATCACATGTCGCTTATTATCTACATCGGTCTGACATAGAATTGCTCCATATCCATATGAAGACGCATCAGTATAAATCTGAAAAGGTAGGCTGTCGTTAGGCCTTTCCAACAGAATTGAGTCGGCGAAAAGCAGTTTCGTTCGATCGAATGCTTCCTGCTCTGCCGACCCCCACCTGAAGGGTGTATCCTTCTTCAACAATGCTCTGAGTGGGGCTACATGCTTAGCATAATTGACGAGAAACCGATTCTGGTATTGTAGGATACCTAGATACCTACGAACCTGTTTCCGGTTCCGCGGCGGCGGGATCCTCGAAATGCTCTGAATTCTCTCTTGGTCCGGTCTAATTCCGTCAGACGAAATTACGTAACCCAGGAAAACTGTCTCAACTTTAAAAAATGCTGTTTTCCCCAGCTTGACTGTCATACCAGCCTCTCTCAATTTAGTAAGTACAAAATCAATATCCCTAATATGCCTATCCACATTATTGCCATATTTAAGAAAATCGTCAATGTACTGTGCCAGAAAACCTTTCGTCGAATCACCAAAAATTATGTCAAGTGCCCTTAGTAGCGCAGATCCAGAACTCGCGATGCCGAATGGGCATCGGGTATACTGATAAACTTTCCCGTTATGTAGGAACGCTGTGAATTTTCTCGAGTCCTCGTCCAGCGGAATCTGCCAATACGAACTGGTCAAGTCTAAACTAGTGAATATAGAACAGTCACTGATACGGCCTAACAAAGTGTCCACTGACTCCGTCCTGAAATTATCTTTAACTGAAAACGAGTTAACGTGTCGGGCATCGATCGTTACTCTTAAGCTTCCGTTGGGCTTCCTAACCCAGCACAATGCATTTACATAAGGCGAGTCTGATACTTCTATAACTCCGTCTTTTAACATATCATTTATGACTTCGTCTGCCTGATCCCTTAAAGATAGGGGGATGGGTCTACATTTATGCCGAAATTCCTCCATTCCTACCACCTTAATTTTGTGTGTATACACTCTACACAGACCCGGCGCGTCTGAAAAGACATTTAAATGGCTACCTACAACATCCATTAAGCGTTTTCTTTCACACTCACTCAGGCCGTGTGCCTGGTTAACTTTATCTCTCACTATTTCGAAAGTACCTGTCTTTCTATTGTTATACGCGTCTACCTGTCTAAGATCGCCCGGCGAAATCTCATTACAATATCTGGCCCTACCGCTAATGAGATTACGTCCTATTTGTCTCGCCTGGACTAATTCGCCGATACACAACTCGCATTCTCCGCAGTCTACTTGACACACTCCCCTAGTTACCTCATTACCTTCCCACGGATTAACCTCTATAATTACATTCTTACAAATTTTGAGGTGCTCTACAAAAAATAACTCTTCCTGTAATTCAATCTCTCCCGCGGTTCTTTCATCTAACTCCGATCTAGCGCTATCCCTACTGAATGGGACATGGCCTACACTGCCGTTACCTGCCGTAACCCCTAGTCTGTTTTCCCTGAAATCTAATAGCGCGTGCCATTCATAAAAGCTTTCTACTCCAATAATGATGTCGGTAGTCAACCTTTGTATCACAAGAAAAATAACATTTAATTTCACGTCTCCGCACTCTAACTCGAACCATACTTGATATTTTACCTTTTCCTTCTTCTTGCTTAGGGCGCCTGCACAGTACAATGAACATATGGGTAACGTTTGCAGTTTTATTCCTGAATCCCTAACCTTTTGAAAAAATTCCAAGCTGCATACATTATTTGTGGAGCCCGAGTCCAACAACACACAACACTTTATCCCAAATATTTTAGCATCTATATAAGGCAATACATAAGTCCCATTATTTTCTAACTCTGGGTTAGTAATCTCGCTCTGTCTCTTTACGCTTACCGCGTTGGTGGATTCTTTGGATAGTGACTTATTGCACTTAGCTACAGAAATCTCCGAACCCTTGAGACTTCTGTCTAGCAGTTTCCCGAGTGCGATGCAGTCGGTTCCACTGCTACCTCGTCTCTATTTCTACAATTTATAGGCTCCCGGCCCATACTCATTCTGACCGGACTTTGCTGACGTCCGTTCATGTCTCTATTCCTGCTTTGTCCCACGTTACACTGTGTAGGTGGCCTATTGCACCCTTGTGAGGCCATTTCTTGTAGGACGCCTCGCCTATCTCTCTCCTGCTCCTGTCTCCTCCAATCACCTCGATTTTGCGGTCCCCTGCTAAAATTAGGCTGCCAGAATCCCTGTCTGTAATTTCTGTTCCTAAGCCAGTGTGGTTGGGTTCTAAGCCTATTATTTCCATTTTCTTGTCTTCCCGTGTACCATCGTATGTGGTTAACCCTACGCACGGGACCAACACCTCCTCGATCGTTCCTCATCCTGTTATGACTACTCTGGTTGTTCCTAATATTATTGTAAGGACCCCCAAAGGGCGGGTCAATCCTTCTCTCCCTGTTGGGACTTTTCCCTCCGTTATGGCCATTATGGTATCGACTATGTGCATTGTTGGGGCTCCTGTCACCACCCCAGTTACTCTGATTTTGGGCTCCTGTCCTTGGGGATGAAAAGGCCGTACTTGCCCCCTTCCCCGCTTTCTGGTCGGTGGGGCTTGAACCCTTTCCTTTGCCATGTTCATAATCTGCCTGTCCACTACATTCATAGTGCGTGGCGTCCGAACCATCCAGCGCAGTCAATAAATCTATTGTTTCCCCGAAGTCTCGGGGCCCTGCTACAATCAGATTATATCTTATGTTCTCGGGATACTGCGAAATCACAGTTTGGATCAGCTCTGAATCCGGTATTGGCGGATTGAGGCTTTTCCCTTTCTTAACCAGTTCAAGAAAATAATCTATCATAGAGACGCCTCTTCCCGCGTCAAACCTGCTCTGATTAATTTCCTTCCTAATTCTTTGTTGTTGTCTTTGTCCCCAGTATCTCTCCGAAAATTTTTCTCGGAATTCCTCATAAGTGACATTATCCCCTAGGACCACTAGCGCCCAGTTGAGTGGTCGGCTCTTTAGGCTCTTTCGTACGACAGTCATTTTTAAGTCATCCGGCACCCCTCTTACTCTAAAGTACGTTTCTAGCTCACTTATGTAGTTATGTGGGTTTGAAAATTCAACCTCATCAAAAATAGGGTAACCAATCTCATTCAAAATGTGAGTGGGGTACTGGGGACGGCCTAAATATGCCTTGTCGTTTACACTTATCAACTCACTACGCACGTCATCACGTGAGGTCTGACATTCCTCACCAACACTATTGTTAACATGTCTTACATTTATGTTGCTACCTGATGCCGGGCTCTCACTTGTGCCCTCTTGTCTAGAAACTGCACGGTCCGAGCTGCTATGTCCGCTTAAATTTGCGGAACTACCCCCATTTAGTACGTCGTTTATTGAGTTTAGTTTACTTCTTAATTCTTCCAAACATTCGTTATCCGCCCTTTCTTTATTCTTTATGGCTCGCTTGAGACCGTCCACTTCCTGATCCATCTCACCTATTTTCTCTTCTACCGAATTCTGAATTTCTCGAACCTTCTCCACTATCGCTTCCTCGACAGCTGATTTTAGATCGCTATTCTCTCTCGTAGCGCTATCTCTAACCCTAACTTCTAAATCCTTCATACTTTCTGACATCCTATCCATAGCTATCTTCAATTGGTTCTCCATTCCGATCCCATTCTCGGTTAATTTCCCCTCTAGCTTCTCTATTTTGTCCTCCATCTTGTTTCCTCTTTCCGCTAATTTTGCAATATGATCTCTAATCTCTCTCGAACTTTCCCCCAATCTATTTTCCATTTGTTTTATTTGTTCTCTACTTTCCCTCAGAATCTGCTCTCTACTTTCCCTCGAGTTATTCTCTAATTTAGTTTCCATTTGTTTCATTTGTTCTCTACTTTCCCTTGAATTGTTGTCTAATTTATTTTCCATTTGCTTTATTTGTTCTTTACTTTCCCTTGAGTTATTTTCCATGAATTGTCTCATCTGCTCCCATAACTGTTCTAGCGTCATTTCCCCTTTGCCACTTTCTCTCCTCTGTTGCTTTTCCACCGATCGCTCTCCCTCTATTTCCTGTCCTGCGCTACTCTCGACCTCCTCTCTGATTTCCATAATTTCCTCGTCCTTCCTTTGCTCCATGGTTCCCTTGTTTCTATTTCCTCGTCTTTCTCGTATTTTCCTAACTACTTTAATCCTATGGCTACGTAGTATCATCTATATGCTACTCCGTCATCTATCCGACGCTTGCTTTCCCAATAATAATCTAACTAGGCCTGTATTTGCACTCTGCTCACTTCCAATAAATTACGCAATACACTTGTTTCACTCTTTCCCCAAAAAATATCACACACAAAAAAAAATACATATATATATATACACCCGAAATATCACACCAGAAATTGAAACATATACACTTTATAATTATTCCCCCAAAATATCATATACATATATACACATATATTCATCTTCTATTCATACTTGCCACCGCCTCTCCGAGTCGCCTTCTCTGGTGGTCCCCGTGTTGTCTTCTCTAGTGTTGTCGTGATGTCGCGATGGCTTGGTTCTGTTCCCGCCTTCCAGCGTCGTTCCTCGGCTATGCAGGGCTGAAATGCTCCGTCCGGTCCTCCGCGTTGTTTGGTGCTGTGTTCGCACCCGGGGCCGGTCACTGGAACAGCTGTCTTCCTTCGAGCCCCACGTTGGAAAGCGCCATTTGTGGGTGGATTGTCGTTATTGAGTTCCCACGTTGGACGCCATTTGAGGGTGAGTGGTTATTGTGACCACACGTTGGGCGCCATTTGAGGGTGGGTGCGTCTCGATGTTGCGTGAGATTCACTCAGGGTAGCCGAGGTACGGTTGTGGTGTAGGTTGATGTCGGGAATAATCGCAAGCCGGCTACTTATATAAAAGGCAGTGTAAATTCCAAAACTATAAGTTTATTGTCGTATTCACTTGGTAAACCCTAGAGTATGTATTTCCGGCTGATTTATACTTCAATCGTTGGTCGCAATTCTGTATCGGCTCAGTTGCAGCTCTGAATAAGCTCTATCCGATACTATAAATTCAATACTCTGTCCCGTACGCTACGATCGAAGCGAAATAGTAGTCCTGTCGACACCAAACGAAGTAGTTATTGTGCCCTGTATGTAGGGCCGCCGACACGATGAGATCTTGTGCTTGTGCCCTGTATGTAGGGCCGCCGACACGATGTGAAGTTGTTTTTCTGATCTCCGCTCCGAAGCGGAATAGTAGTCGTTATCTCCGCTCCCCGTCACCCTTATTTATAAAAACCTATCCTACGCTAAAACTAACTATTCTATTGGTTAAAAACTACGTCACTAACTGGCCTAAAATCTATTCCCTATTGGTCCAAAGTGACCTCATAAGCTGGACCAAGATCTCTTCTTATTGGGCGCGAAATATGTCATCTCTAAATTTAGACTTTGGATTTCCCATAACCTCAAATTAGTTTGTATATCTCGCAAGAATACCCGTTCTTTGGAAAACCCAAGCTTGGCAGTATCTTTCCCACGGGTCCAGTCTAACTTTAGGGTTTTATGCTTCATCGAGTCTCTATACGAAACCCCGCTCAAGGTGGCCCTAAATCTGTCCGATGCTGACAAGTGACGAAACACCTGTGTGGGAAGCTAATTCTAACGAAGTCGCCAGAACATCCCCGCGAATACATGTAATAAAAATATGGAGATATCACTTCGCTAATAAATCGGTCTCTCCCTCTCCTAATTACTGCTTCAGGTTACATCAGCTTCTTGTCTATGCGGATGACGTGAATATGTTAGGAGAAAATACACAACGATTAGGGAAAACACGGCAATTTTACTTGAAGGAAGTAAAGCGATAGGTTTGGAAGTAAATCCCGAAAAGACAAAGCATATGATTGTGTCTTGTGACCAGAATATTGTACGAAATGGAAATATAAACATTGGAAATATGTCCTTTGAAAAGATAGAAAAATTAAAATATCTTGGAGCAACAGTAACAAATATAAATGACACTCGGGAGGAAATGAAACACAGAATAAATATGGGCAACGCCTGTTATTTATTATTCGGTTGAGAAGCTTCTGTCATCCAATATGCTGTCAAAAAATCTTGAAGTTAGAATTTATAAAACAGTTATATTACCGGTTTTTCTTTATGGTTGTGAAGCTTGGACTCTCACTTTGAGAGAGGAACTAGATTAAGGGTGTTTGAGAGTAAGTTTTTTAGGAAAATATCTGGGGCTAAGAGGGATGAAGTTACAGGAGAATGGAGAAAGTTACACAACACAGAACTGCACGCATTGTATTCTTCACCTGACATAATTAGGAACATTAAATCCAGACGTTTGAGATGGGCAGGGCATGTAGCACGTATGGGCGAATCAGAAATGCATATATATTATAGATTGTTAGCTGGGAGGCCGGAGGGAAAAGGACCTTTGGGGAGGCCGAGATGTAGATGGGAAGATAATATTAAAATGGATTTGAGGGAGGTGGGATATTATGAGAGAGACTAGATTAATCTTGCTCAGGATAGGAACCGTTGGCGGGCTTATGTGAGGGCGACAATGAACCTGCGGGTTGGTTAAAAGCCATTTTTAAGTAAGTAAGTATACTTTATGAAATGTGATATATTGGCCTACTTAATTTGTGACCGTGTTATTATTGTCTCTCACTTTCATTTAATCATGAAGTAAGACAAAACAAATCAAGATATCAGTCAAGTGTGTTGAACGTAGGGAGATCGAATTTTCTATACCATTTGTTTAACTTGATTGCATTTCTGTATTCATTTAATTTCAGAATAAAATTTTGCCCCTATGAAAATGTATGTAAGAAAGCACTGCTTTGAAGAATGTGAATAACAGTTCTTTCTCATTCATTCAAAGTGTTCAATTGGAAAACAAATGCATATAGCAGTCGATGTTCCTTTTTATTTCCATCCCAAGAGATTTCTCTCCTCTGCAGAAACTTGTGCGACATAATTTCTCCATCATGTATCGGTTTCGGCTGCGATGTTCGTCTGTCACGGGCATAGTCTCCATGGAGACTGCGCAGAGCGGCCGAAAGCGGCGGCTGGACGGGGCCTTGGCCAAGAGGGCTTGATATTTGAAGGCCTCTTGGCCTTGGCTCAGTACCAGTCACGCAGGCGTCTGGTCCGGACAGTTGACGGTCGAGCCGCGCGCCGCGATTCAACTGTTTCCGCGACGCGGATATCGTTCAAAAACAAATGAATGTGTCGAGTGAACTTATAAGTGTGATACTTTACCTGTTAGCTGAGTCTAAGGCTCACACTGGCATATGTTTGTATGTAAGTGTTCAGATATATTTTTTTCCCCACTAGTAAACAATTTATGTGTTGATGAAAATTATTTTGGAATAGAATAAATATTCATTAAGTGACGAAGATGGCGCTGCGTAGAATTTGAAGTTTCTGTGATTTGATGATACACCTGCAGTATAAGTGCCTCTCTTCAAGAATACTTTATTTCTTTCAACATGTAATTTTGAATAGATTTCTAAACTTTATAAATTACACAACCGATTTAAAGTTACATTTTTAACTGTACATGCGAATTAAAATTTTATAAATATATGAGATCATTGAGCCCATGAAACTTTTGATTTCGTTAAAAGTTAATTTTTTTTAACGAAACCAGCTGTTCGTAGATTGCGTTGTATAATAAAATTAATTTCGGAATACGAGGGTAATTTATTGGATATTATATAATATTATTTTATAAAGAGACCTATACGGATATTTCTACTTAAAACAGAGTAAGTTACTAAGTCACATCAGACTGAATCTTTACAGATTAAATTGAAATGTAATATTTTAGTTTTCAATATTCAGATGTCATTTAAATATGTGTTCTCGTCGTTAGGCTATCTTAGATACTTTCGAAATTACAGAATTGAAGTTGAAGATGAAGTTTTTTCTTGTGCTCTTATTGTACCATTTTTATAAAAAGAAACTATAACAGAACAAAATAATCTGCTTCTTATTCAGTCTGTGCCTTCATGTTCTTCGAAACATTTTTCAATCTCAGACTGTTCGTATTGGAATTTAAAATGACTGCCTTCTATGTTGAGAATATGCTTCGTGTCGAAGACAGAAATTTTATTAATCGAGGTAGCGTATAAGCAGTCTTCAGATCACTACATTTTATTTAACCGAAACTGTGAAAATATCGTTTCAATACCTATAAGTTACATATAATTTTACAGGATGATGATATTTTTATATTCTACAATATAATATTACGCTTATAATTTAATGTTTCAGTAGGTATGCTCCCCTGTTAGTGAGGTAAGCGTGTGAAGTATACACTTCTCTTTGTATGTATGGTGAGTTAGCTCCCATTGTGTTTCCATTTGACCTGTTTCACAAAACCAGATGTCACGAATTTGAAACAATAATTCTAAAGTTAACCAGGCTATATACAGACGTGTGGGAGACACTGCCAGAGCAGAAGTCTAAATTTCTTTATAGGCTAGATTGTCTCAGTTTGAGGCATGAGTCTATAACAAAGATTACGGTAGACAGCAATAACGGGTTTGACCAAGAGTTTCCCAATTAGTTAATAGGGCTAAAGCTACACTGCTTAAGTTTTTATTACAATTTTAAATGTCTCAGTTTAAGCTCCAGTTTTCTCCATTACCTTATTTGAATTCTTGGATATAATCTCTCTTTTATTTCTTTCCAAACGACTTTTATACCTTTTCATATTCGTGACGTATATGAGTGTAGCGGAGTTTATTAGTTCCGTCCTATGGTCGAAAATGTATAGCCTACTAGTTCGGTCCGGTGCCAAGAAGTAAACAGTACTAGTTCGGTCCTGGATCGGTACTGGTTGGAAATCAACATTTTCCCTCCCATTCTATGCAGGCTTAGGACTGTCATAAGGCAGGGACGGGTAAATTCGTGACTCGAGACAGTAAACTGCAAAATATCCTGCCCGTTCTTTAAGGCATGGTTAAAAATGTTGATTATCATGTACATTGTATATTACCTATAAAACTTAGTAAAAATTTCTTAAACGTCAGAGCAGTCACTGATACTAGGAGCTATGTTTTTGGGAGAAATTTATAGGACAGCGTTTTTATATATTGGAGTATGTTAATTCATTTAGACACAAATTCTGCTATTTTGTCTCTAATATGTTGTTCTTTGTTTAATTGACCTGGTCTTCGTGACTTCAAATTTATATGTGTGTCAATCTGAATTCGTATTAGAACGTTTATTAATTGAAATATGTTAGGATCAGCCGTGTAGAATAAGCCATTTAACCTTGTATGTAAAGATTCACAACTGTTTGTCGTTATTTCTGTCGTAGCTACGAACGAATTCGATCATAATTCTGCCGAGAAAGTAGCATCAGGCTTGACGTAGCGGCACTCAAAGGCGTTGTACCCTACTTATAATTATAGTATCGGATGTACTCCTCCAGGACATAAACGGTAAATTGCTGCACTTCTTATTTTGGGTTGAATGCTCATCGAGTCTTCAGTCTCTTTGTTAATATAGTCTCTTTGATATATAACTTGTCTATACCTACATAGTTTGGACCGAATTAGTACTGAACCTTCCTGAATCCCGGACCGAATTAGTATTGTATTTTTGAGGCGTGTATCTGATGGAACAGAACTACAGTAGTATGCGGTGACCAAAACTCGAACGGCAGTGGTTACACGCGAAAGACAGGCTAAGAAGTAAGGAGACGGGAAAGAAGTGCACGGCATGAAAACTACAACCAGTGGCAGTTCGTGCACTAATATTGATTTCTTCATCAACCCCGCGAATAAAAATAGCAAGCTTTGCTATATCAGTAATGTCACAACTGTCATCAAGGACCAATAAAATAATATACAAATTTTCTTGCTTTTTTTTAAATATATTCCTCAATGAACACAATCAGAAATTTCGTAAATTCTCTCCTGGATATTTAGTCGAGAAATGCAAAGTTTTTCAAAATTAATTAACTTTTATTGGACAAATTATTTCAGCCACCTCGATCATTACGCTTTTATAAAACTCTCCTTCGTTGGAAGGCTTAAGAGAACAAGCTATTTCCTTTGTCACTAGATAGACGATTTCTTTACATTTATTTGTCATCTTTCTCTTCATGACGATAATTGAAGGCTGATTTCAGTTCTTGGAGTTCAATAGCTCATTTTATTACTACACTAGGACGTAATACTCAATCACTTTGTCTATATTATTATTATTATTATTATTATTATTATTATTATTATTATTATTATTATTATTAAATCAATAACTAGTAACTGATAATAATCATCAAAAGATTAAAAAAAGAAATTAAAGTGGACATATAACTTAGTAATTATTTTATCATTCAAGGGAAGATGTAGGCCTATATATTGAGGCACGTATGAAAGAATTATGGTAACACTTGCTTATTAATAATAATAATAATAATAATAATAATAATAATAATAATAATAATAATAATAATAATGATCCTGTTATGCCTGTGTATTCAGCGTAATGCCCTGTAATGTCGCTTCTACTGGGTGTTCATTTCAAAGTGTGTCATGACGTCACTGTTGTTGGGTCACCAATTTGAAGCGAGTTTCAGCTTATATGTTAGAGAAGTTGCCTATTATTTAAGGCGTTCTTCAACTGAACTTGAGAACGTGTACGGTATAACTTGAACGTCGTAGCACCAGATGGCGGTCTGTACGGTCTGTGTGCTACCATAACCTCTTTCGAACTGAGTTTTGCGCCGGCAAGTCGTACGCAGGGTATTTATCATGGGTTGCGTACGGTAACATTCCACAACACAAATCAAATGCTCCGTGTCCATGTTGACCGTCGAAGTTAATGTCAACAAATACGTAAGTAATCGTCTTCACCCTCTCCCCATATCCCGACAGTAAAAAAAACTCACCTCAGTACGTTGTTTCCAAACAGTTCACATTCCTGCCACTACCGGCGTTACCGTACGTATCGGTACGCACTCTTCAGAACGAACGCCGTATTTCTACCTCATAGGTTATACACCTCTGCGGAAGTGTAGGAAGATTGAATTCTCTAGGCTCATCGGCTAGACACATGACGCCATACAGCGAGCCAAGACACATTTTGAACTGAACACCCAGTATATGCTACTACTAATTGAACCGTTGAGAAAAGCAACATATTACATTTTCTCCAACAGAGCAGCGAATAAATTCCTCTTCTCATTCTGTACGAAACCTTCTGTTCCTGCTCGTACAGACAGAGGGTTTGTAGAGCGACATGGTACCGACACTGCTTACCTTCAATACATGAGCTAGACAGCAATGTATAGGAAACTCCCCTTACTATTATGAATGCCTTTGATTACACGCTGTAATCACGATACCCAGTTTGGTCACCGCTGGTCTACGTAAAGTTATTTAAGAATGTATGTTTCATTCTTGTGGGATATACAGACTATAACTCTTGTCCCTATTTTTTTTTTTAAGTTACAGAGTCCCGCACATTGACAGGCAGTGCCGTGAATACGAATCTGTGCTTCTTGAGCCGGCGTGCGTATCACTTGCGGAGGCAGTTTCGTGCACTGACGTTTAAAGATGTCTGACCTACGATTTTATGATCGTGTAAGTGAACTTTCTAACGACGGGATAAGTCAGAACCAAGATATAAAAAAAATTACGAACTTTTAAATAGTTCCGCTAGATCTCAATAGGTGATACCTTTATTGAGGAGATTATAAATTATGATGTAGATTAAGCTTAAATTATTCTCACAATTCACAATATCAGCGGTTTCCAGCTAAACCCGGTGTTGTTTTACAATCAGCAGAAGGGTATAAATATTTAATTCTGTAATGCAGATATACAGAGAGTAAGGAGTATAAGTGTCATTATTTTAACTGATGATTATTCATGTCATAAGGAAGAAAAAATGTTCTTACAATTTTTTTCTAATTACAATATTTAAGTAATTATTAAAGTTTAAAATATTAGACGTTTTGCAACATTGCTGGATGGAGAGGAGGGAGTTTAGAAGTTTACAGTACAGCTCAAGCGGGTAGACATGCCTGTACAAAACAGATGTTCTATTCTAATGCAGAAGTGGACCATGCCAATACTGCTGTTTACATAAAACGAGCAACAAATGCAAAGTTTTATTCTCATTAATAGAACATTATGGTAAATTTACATTTTATGTAACAATATTGCTCCATTTTTAATTTTAGGTTTAAAAAATGAACAGTAATGGTTTTCTACACAAAATCACGTGAACTTTATTTCTATTGCAACATTTCAATCTCTCTCACTTCCGTAAAGTAGTGTCATTTTTAAACAAATTTCTGTTTGTGTGATTTTCGAAACGGGTAAGAGACTTCTAGTTCCTAATAATCGTTGAGAAACTGCAACAAAAGTTCGCCGATTAGGTAACCTTCTTAAGGAAATCGTTGACGGCACATCCTTCTTGCCTCACTTGAATTATGACGACTTTCTCCATAAATTAATAACATATGATATTCCTAAACTGTGAATGACATTGTAAGTTGTTTACTGTAATGAATACCCTGTAATGAACTGCCATCCGCTCGGCAGCAGAGCTATGGACAGGGAGCTTGGACTCAGCTGACTCGTACGTACGTCTGTGCAGAGTACTGCCTGCTGGACACGTTGCCACGTCTCTCATGCCAGAATATTAACAAATTTAAGCATGCATTTTTACTTAACTGCACTAAAACGTAATAGAACACACAAATAATTATTTAAGCTAATATTAATTCTTTGCTAGATATACCTACTGATGTAATTCTTTTCGTAATTTTAGTAACGATATAAGCAGTATGACGCAAATAAAACAAAGGAAGAAACATTTTTTTCTGGGAAACTATCAAGTTTTCACCCTATGTTGTATGGACATTTTTTGATCCTGTAGACCGTCCCCGACAACTGTACGGCACTTATACCCCTTACACCCTGTATTTATGTACGATTGGCAACACTGAATAGTATCCTTGCCATCTGTTCATACAAATAATAAATAAAGAAGCCACAACAACAAATTATCGATCTCAGGCAATTAGTATGGGTCAGATATCTTTGAACGTCAGTGTACCTACAACAAACTGTTCCATTGTTTATCTAAGTCACCAGTAGGGTAGGGATAAAACGTTTGGATTGTGTACAGGGAGATTTCCCTATACGAAAGTCGCCTTAATTCCAACGGCACTCCATAAAATGGCCTGTTGCGTACAGTTACCCTTAAAAAGAATGAGACGATTCTTGGTTGTCGGAAGTTAAAGTTCTACAGCGCGGTTCACTCGATATCGACGTATAACGATAAGTACCATGACAAATAGAACAAGAATTGTTATAAGGACCACAACAAGGACAAGGATCAGAATAAGGATCACGAAGAAGACAGCCATTTAAGGCCACGATTTCACAACATAGCTCGGGTAACAAAATATCATTGCTTCTCTGTACCGAGTGGCAAATGCCGGCTATCGGATCTACATTCTGGACTGCTGCTGTCACTGTCTTGTCTCGGTAGCTCATATAGTAGCGTGTCGGTTCCACAGTATAACCGAAATGTTTCGTGTTCGATCCCAGGTAAAACTCTTTTTTTATTGAGGTGTAATTAAGTTGTTCAGAGTTCCTCGACTGTATAATCTGTCGAAAAATATGGAGAAATGAAGGATGACGATAATACTTTAGTGTAGATAATGACTATTTAGTGTGATATAGAATTATTGAAATAAGGGGCATCTTGTACAGTAAGAGTTAATAAATCAACCCTAAATTAAATATTTAAATAACAGGATATAACAGGAAGTCCAATTATTGTTGCAAAACTAATCAAATTAAATCTAATTACGTTAAGTAAACAAATCCCAAGTTATGACACCACATTGCTACAGCTAAATTCTATGTTATTAACATAAGCATTGAATAGGTCCGTGCTTATGCGTTGGACGACAAAACCAAACATCGAAAGTTCGAATGTTGCCGCGGAATGTGACTTCTTGCTTTTTATAATGTAAATCAGACTTCTAACTACAATCATTCATATGTCTTACATTATTTATTAATATTTATAGCCAACATTGAATTTGTAAAGAAAAGACTTTAGAAATCTCATATGGAATTTGTGATCTGTAGTGACATAAACATAGATTATCTCTCGGAACTTTTCCGTAAAAGTAAATTAAATTCACTCCTTGAAACTGGAAACCTTAGTTGTAGAGCCATTTTCCCACCCGCAAACAAGCTAAAGTAGCACAGCCATTGATAAAAGTTTTGTACACAGAATTAGACTGAATTCCTATTCGACAGAACCTATAATCAATGGCTTGTCTGAACATGATAAATAAATCCTCTAAGTGTTTCCAATGTCACTGAACAATTTCAAAATATTAATTTAAAAACTAAAAAAGGGTCGTAAATGCTGTATCTAGTGACTATTCACATTTATGTCTACAAAATGAATCTTGGAAAAACGTATATGATACTGGTACTACTGATATTAAGAGTAAATGTATTGTATTTTTCACTTTAATTTCAGAATCACTTTAGTGGATGTTCTCCACTCAATGTTGTGAAAAAATTCAAAAGTAAAAACATGTACATAACGCGGGGACTTAAAAATCTCATGTATTAAAAAGAAGAATCTCTATGTAATGAGTTGCAATGTAATGATCCTCATGTTCTTAAATTCTACAAGAAGTACGGTGTAATTTATCAAAAATTATGAAAGAGGGAAATAGAATACATTCGAATAGGAAAGTACAACATTCAGATAATGCAATTAAACCTATTCGGAATATTATTAAATTTAAACTTGTATATATCCTAAGAAAGAAAATATTTTTTCATTAAAACCAATGATTACAAAGTAGAGGATCCCAAATCTATTGCAAATTCTTTTAACTTATTATAGTATATGGTACAGAAATATTATTGACAACTTAAACATTCAAGATTTTGCAAAAGATACTGCAATTGATTACTTAACAGATGTATTTAATAATTAGTACTAATATATGTAATTAGTCAATAACTGCAACAGTGCTTTTTCATTCAATCATAACATGAATAAAATTGAATGCACGTTAAATTAAGCACTATTGCAAACACGTAGATAAAATAGTTAAAATTAACTGAAGGGGTGAGAATGAAATAATCCAAAGCCATACTTTTAGCAAAAATTGTTTTGTGCGAGTGCATTTCTTACACATATGGGAAAGCTATTAATAAAATATTGTAATAATTACTCAACAAATGACTTAGCCTAAGGACTCTAAACCTTTGTGAAAGTTTGTCTATTATTACATATATTTTTTTAATTTCATTTTAATTGTTAGTTTTTAATATATATGCATTTAGATTGTATATGTGTGTATAAATGCATTCATTAGATTAACGTTTATAATATTATAACTTGTAATTTTGTATTGTTTGCGATCATTAACACTTAATCTCAGGACTTTGTGAATCTCTATTTCAACGTTACTTAGCTATTTCAACGTTATTTAGACAAAAAAAAAATCGTTGTGTAGACTAAGAATCGAACTCGCACTTTTCTACACAACACGCGGAAGTCTTACCGTCTGAGCTATTGAAACGACATGAAAGCGTTCCTTTCTGTGCGGAATGTCGATCTAGTCATGAAGGTCCATTGTTGATTTAACTACACGATTTATGTATATATTTATATTTTATTTACGTAATATTATCATATTTTTTGCAGTTTTTGAAGTGAATTTCGGAACGATGCTAGTAACAAACCAAATAGCCTGAATTTAAGTAACTCAATATTCGTTATCTTGTGTATCGGTGCTCTGGTCTCCGATCATGCGCAGTGTTTTACATCTGAGACTTAGGAATATTCAATCGTCTCATCCTTTTCCAGGGAAACTGTACGTATTACCACTGTCTACTACACAACTCATATGCCTACATTTGACAGTAGCGCTCCAGCGGCAGGCAAGTTAAATGATAACACAGAAGATAAATGATACCGTATTTCACGCAGTAATGGGGATGCCAAGTAACGCAGATGTAACATTCCACAGAAGTTGGGTGCTGCCAGCACCTACACTTTTCAAAATGAAGCGAATACAATGCGCTATTATTGTTAACCTACACATAAAATTAATCGAAACTTTTGTTCATTAAATCTAATCTTCTAAAACTTATCAGTATTTTCTACTCCTGAAAGAAAAAAATTAATGCAAGACGTAAGATGGGCAAGTAGGCCTACAGGCAAATAACTTGTATTACTTTAAAAATAATATTACATCGATTGTACGTCATTTTCCACATGTATTTAAACTATTCTTCCTGACATACGGATAGGTAACTGATAACCAATAAGTGTTTTATAGAGCATAATTACCACAGTCTGGTATATACACTCACGAAGCTTGAGTTGCGAGGGTACTAGGAACAATAGACTGTGTCGGTACTATTTCGCATTGTCTGTAATGAGCCGATAGTAGCGATCCTAGTGGTTAGCAACTATCTATGGATGCATATTTACTACGTGTTGAGACGGTTCCTCGTATAGGATAAGGAGATTTTCATTAGATTAGTATTTCGTGTTAATATTCTCATATGGATAGGATGCGCGGACGTGTAAGTAAGTTTCAGAATGTGAGGCGGAAGTAACAGGTGGGCAGGAAGACCGAAGCCAAGCTACGCGGACAGGAAACATGTGTCCAGGCGTAGATTTGACCGATGAGGGAATGCGTGGACTTTGCCTGCGGGTGGTCAGCAGATGACGCCAAGCCAGGTTCCAAAAGAGATGATCTGGTATATGTCAGAGAATTGTCAGAACGCCGGAAGTAAGGGGATGTTCTAGTTAACGAATAATTTTTGAAGAACGCGTCTTAAGTGACGTAAGTGTAATCATGGCCAATCAGGATTCTTAATAGAGACACGTGATATATAGATAGGAGGGCGAAATTGTACGTTTGGTGGTTGAAAGTAGAGGGTAGATTTGGCAGAGATAGACAGAAGGCATATAGTACGCGTACGGAGAGGTTGCACTCCACATATTCTCGGCGTACCTAACTGTGAAGGATAACAATTTACGGACTTAGAATTTTTCAGTGGGTTTTGTAAGAAGTCGTGTGTTGTATCATTATTATAAGCCTGAATTCTTTTCTCATCATTATTATTACATTCGGAATAAATTGTCATCAAGTTATCAACTCTCCGTTATATTACTGGTGTTTTATAGTACAAAATATATAATTACGTGAACTCAGAAATTAGTTTACCAACTTGTAGGAAGTGAGAGCAGTAAATTATACACTTGGACGCGCATTTCTGCTAATCTGAAACGAACACTTAATAATAATAAACGTTCTCATAGTTCTTACCAACAACTTCTGATGTGCGCCTACGTCATTTCAATCTACGAGCACGTCTCCCAAACCCCATGTCCCGACCGTTTCTGCAGCTGACCTGGGACCTCATCCTCTACCGGAGTAATCTCGAGGAGGCTGGCGCCCAAATTAATCAGTGTACATAGTTAATTATTGACATCAACGTGCCATCCTCGAGATACTTTCCATATACGACGGAGCTGGCAGCCGAGGGCAAGGAAAGGCAGCCGTGGGCAACAACGACCAACGAGGTCCCACCGTCGCAGATATGGCAACCCCAACGACGACCGACCGCTTCAGTGTTGAGCTTCATGACTATGATAATACTAACGTGTTGGTTATGATTACGTTATAACTTTATGACCTGTCCTGGTCTTAGAAATTCTGAATAACTACAGACTCGGAGAGATTTTAGTTTTTTGTTACTACAGTTTACAGCACTGCACACCTTTATTTTATTCAGAGACATTATTAACAACCCACGCCCTTTTCATAAGAACATGCTGGCATTAGCGATATTGGTCTATGCTAGCAATCCAATGATCTATTGTTAAAATTTATTTGTTAATTGAAATTAAAATTTCTTCATGAAACCTGTGTACTCATTTGTTCGCACATACGTCATATTAGCAGTAAGTGCAGGTAAATGTTTCGTATAAGTAGGATAAGTTGAAAGCAGGCCTAGTGTGGAAACTGGAAATGTGTTGCAAACTGCGGTAAACTCACCATAAGAGAAGCCAAATACCTGTACTGTGACTTAAAATAATAAAAAATGCCGGTGCTTAAGGAAATAAAAAAGTGAACTTCGAAATATATTCAGTGCATCTCGTATGCGTTAAATATAGTTTTTTGTTATCACGTTTAAATCAGCTGTCGACGTTACCCCAATTTATGGTATGGAAAATAATTATTTTCTAGGAAATAGTGTGGAGTGCGCCACTCGGTAAGATCTGCAACGAAGCAATATTGCTGCGACCGCTAAGACTGAAATGACGTCCTTGTTTTTGAGGCTACTAATATTGATTTTTTCACAGGAAATACGTACAGAGTTCAAATATATATTCAGAAATAAACTGAATTTGCCATCGAAAAATTTTATATCTCAAACTATGATTCACTTGCAAGTAAGAAGCAGAAGTATTTAAGTTTATTCTCATTTTCTCGAACTTATAACTTTGTTTCTGATTAACTGGGTGAAAAAGTCTTTAGGGTTCTAAAATAGAATTAATTACTGTATGGGATAAAGGTATCAAGTATAATTTCTTTGCTCTGTTATGTATATTCTACAATATTTAACTTGCCTGCCATTGGAGCGCTACTGTCGCATCAGCAGTCACGAGTTGGCAAAAAAAAAAGTGTCCAAATTGCGCGACTACATGTGTTAGACTGGCATTGCTGTGGATTAATGGCTGCATTGAATCGTGCCTTGCGCACGCGCTGTGTCGCACCATTAAGGGGGACAAATGCTGCATCTCTCTCGGTTTATGGAGTGCAATTCCATTTCTCTCAGGAAGCGTCATACAACGTCCCTACTGTAAAATATGTGAGTTGTATTTACCTATATAATTTCACATCACATTCAAAACTAAAACTAAAATTTAATTTCGCTACAGATTTATTAAGGCTGCTTACTTCACCACATTATAGTGGAACACGTTTGAGGGCCTAAATTATGTAAAACAGTTTAGGCAGTCCGTCAAAATGAAATATGAAACTCAGGGTGTCTGGGACACTCAAAAGGCTGCAGCCTCTGGTCTAGTAACAGAGATGAGATGGAGACAGGAATTCATAAGTTGAATGTGCGAGCTCATACCGTAATTTTGGTGGGGGGAGGAGGGGGCGAGGACGGCTGGTGCTGCCCCTGTTGTTCGGGGTCTCCCCCCCTTCCACAGGGGTGTTGGGCACTTCGCCCGGCGGCAACTCGCACTCGGTGTAGTCCGTCACCTCTATAACCTCCTCGGACAGTGCCCTGAGGCTCTCCTCCCTGGGATGCATGAACTTTTTGCTCTTCTTGAGGATCACCTCGCTTAGTGTCGCCGCTGTAGGTCTGGTAGCGGTAGGCAGCGTAGGCCAAGCCGGCCACCCCAAACACCCGCATGCCGTTGGAGAGGAGTCTTCCTGGCTTCTTAGACTCCCTCACTCTGGGATGTTCGCTAACCCGATTTAATAATCCTCTCACTCTAGCTCCTACTTCAGAATTCACGTAACACAGCAACGCATTGCTATTGTTGGCATGTCTTTTCTCTCTCTCCATAGACATTTCGGTTGTCGTTTCCCTGGATACCATTCATGTAATGTAAACCCTTCCTCTTTTTATAACATCCATACTAGTGTTGATGCAGTCCTATGGTCGGACTGGTATAGCGCTGGCCTTCTCTGCTCGAGGTTGCGGGTTCAATCCCGACCCAGGTCGAATGGCATTTAAGTGTGTTTAAATGCGACAGGCTCCTGTCAGTAGATTTACTGGCATGTAAAAGAACTCCTCCGGCACAACGGCAACGCTGATATAACCTTTGCAGTTGCGAGTGTCGTTAAATAAACCATAATATTTTTATGGGCCTATGTTTTGCCTGTGCTGCAGGCATCACAGAACTTGAATGTTATGAATCCATTAATATATTGTAACGTGTGACGGCTTGGATCCCACAGCAGACCGCACATTAATGAGCAGTTTGTTACTCCGCGAAGCTGACTTGTTCAATTCTGTGGATATCGATTTATTTTTTTTTTTTATTTATTCATCCACTACTTTATTTATTAATAAGTCATTCATTCAATCATTTCTTTTCTCATTTATATACACATTCATTTATATACGTATCCATATATATGTATGTATTCATTTGCTCATTTATGTATTTTTCATTCATTTATAAATTTGTTCGCCCATTTTGATGTTTATTCGTCCAATTATATATGTATTTAGACATTTAAATATTTATTAAGAAATTTACATAATTACTTAATCATATTTTATATTTACTCCTAAATTTAGCCTATATACTCGAATTTATTCATTCATTTACGTATTTATTCATCCATTTATATATTTATTCATCTACTTATATATTTATTAATCCACTTTTATACTTATTTATCCACTTATAGGCCTATTTTATTTCATCAAATTATAAATTTATTCTTCCACATATACATTTATATATTTATTCATTCATTCATTGTTATATTTTTCATTCATTTCCACATGTATACCTTCGTTTTTAAATTATCATTTAGACATTTATTCATTTATGTATATAATGTATTTATTCACTCGGGGGTTTTCCGGGGTTTTCCCTGAACCAACTGAAGCAGAATTGCTGGGTAACTTTTGGCGTTGCACTTCGGATTCATTTCGCCATCATTAATCCACATACAGTATAACAACAACAACAACAACAATAATAATAATAATAATAATAATAATAATAATAATAATAATAATAATAATAATTATTATTATTATTATTATTATCATCATCATCATCATCGATACCACAGCCCGGGTTAAGTTTACGGTGCGGCGCGCTGTACTTGTACAAGAGCGCGGCATTTCTGCTACCCAACCAATCACAGAATAGGAGTGGTAAGCACAATTACACTCAGGCTGCAGTGTAAGCCTTCGGGTCCCTCCCCCGTACAAGAGGAAAAAAGAAGAATTGTTTAGAATTTCCAGTGAATTTAAATTAAATAGCTTACACATTCATCGTTACTCCGGTATGAAAACAAAGCAATTTTTTACGCCTGTAAATTGAATTTCAACAAAACAAAAGTTGTGAAACTAGACCACCTCAGTTTCACGTACTTTTTCAAGTAATAATGAATTGAAAGCAGGAGTCGTTACACACTGCCTGTTCACAAAGTTCTCTGCCCTTTATAGGGCTATACTACATCTGGATTTCACAGTTTTCATTCGTGAGAAGAACTGTTGACGGATACAGCACACAGGGTGATTCACGAGGATTTACCGCCACTTACAGAGCCTATTTCCGAAGACATTCTGAGCAAAAAATAGCATGTAAACATTTGCCCTATTCTCAATACTTTCAAAATTACACAAATTTAAAGTTCTTTGTAAAATACCTTTTTTCTTTAGTTTTAAGGGTAACAGAATATTACAAATAGAGAATGAACTAGTCAGAAATATCATTATTTAATTGGCTAGTGTTCTGAAGCAAAAATGTGTTCTCAGTTGCTTTACACATTATTCTTACGCACTTATCACAAAAACTGTTACAAATCATACGCCTTTAGGAACTTAATTCTTCACAGTTTAATTATGGATCCTAATCTACAGTCTTGAAGAATTTACAAGAGTGGCGTGATTTGTAACAATTCTTGTGAGAAATGCGTAAGAAAGTGTAATTTTATAGTTAAAATCGAACAAAAAATTTGTACGAAGCAACTATGGAATTCACAACACACTCTTAGCTTCAGAATATTAGCTACCGGTAATTAAAGAAATGATACTCCTGAATAGTTCATTGTTTATCTTTAATATTCATTTGCCCTTACAACTCAAGAATAATGGTATTTTACATATAACTTCAAATAATTAGCATAACTCTGAAAATATTGACATTAGGACAAATGTTTATATGACGATTCTTGCTCAGAATGTTTTCGGAAATAAGCCTCGTAAGGGACGGTAAATCACCCTGTATGTCAGCCCTGGGAAATAAAAGGGATGGAGAAATCCCCGCCCACGTCCTTGTAAACAAACGCAGAGCAAGGCTCTGTGCGACCAGCTTGATTGTCCGTCCGCTGTAACATAACTGTGAAGGTGGAGTTGGTAACGGTCAGGCCTGGTAAATGTAGTTCCATACACAAAGCTGGCGAAAATTGAATCTCTCTGTATTATTATTATTATAAAGTATTTTATATTGTCGCCAGCACTGCAGAAAAATTCTTCTTCCCACTCTAAATTAAATCTCTCTTTCTCCCTTTTAGTTTGAAGGCATTGTTGTAGAGATACCTTGATGTGCTTCATTGCGTTCATGTTCTAAACAAGGGATGATGCTTATCCGGGGTTGAGGGGAAGATGCAGTGCAGGTTGCATAGTGACTGCGGAGTGAGTGAAAAGGCAAGTTATATGCATGTGCTACTTGCAAGGCAGTGTGTGAGTTAAGTTCTTTGACTCTATTCAATGAAGAACACAAGCGTAGATGTTTCGAAGTCTTTTATTTTCACCAAAGATAGTCTCGTCTCAGCTTACATTATTCTGTTTAGATGTACAAAAGATGAAGATCCCTACTGCTGAGCTCGAGACCGCTTATATAGCTTTACATTACAAAAATCCCTTATCAAAGTCCAAAGTCATTAGTGACTACAAAGGTCAAACCGTTAGGCGCCCTATTGATCGTCATTAGAGGGTAAACACACTGGGTTTGCCAATGTTAGAATTGGTACTTTGTATCCCCTAATGGCGACGGTGAGTCGACTTGGATTCCTAGAGGACTAGGAATGCGAGGTCCATCCTCTGATGAGGATGAGGAACATAACTCCTTCCCCCTGAGCTGAGCAGTGCTGTCCTCAGGACACTTCGAGCCGCTTGGCTTAAAAAATGTATGCTTGGAAAACAAATATAATGAATACAACTGTTTTCTCTGCATTAATATTATGATAAATATTACACTTATAATAATAATAATAATAATAATAATAATAATAATAATAATAATAATAATAACATTGATAGGGTTAAAGTCTTTAAGGATGATTTTATTGGGAACAATGGGTTGTAGGTCCCAGGTTGCGACCTGTCATTTTCTAACACAGTAAAACGTTACATCAGAACTACTGACGAAGAACCTGTATACCGCAAAAACTATAGGTAACCACCCCAACTGAAGGACATAATAAGTAAGGAAGTAGAGAAACTTCTAGATCAGGGCATAATAACCCACAGTGAGTCACCCTATTGTAATCCGGTTTGGATAGTCCCAAAGAAGCCAGACGCCTCAGGTTAGTAATTGACTTCAGACAATTAAATGAGAAAACCATAGAAGAGAACCCTATTCCGAAGATCGAAGAGTTCGACTTCGACATTCAATATGTAACCGGAAAAACGAACTATGTGGCTGACGCCTTGTCCCGCATGAGAATTATGGAATTTCACCTGATGAGTTATGTAAGGTTCGAAACTTAGATGGAAGAGAGGGATTTTATGGACAAGGTTAGTTGGTTTTGGCTCCAAGGTAATACCCATGGTTGTGATAGGACAGGTCTCATTAGTTTATACAATATGTGGTCCTGATATCTGCAGGATGTTCTGTGCCCCTAGGCACGTTTGTACTAACATCTCTGTGCTAGTGCTGAAGAAAAGGATGTGTTCGTTGTTTAGTAGTTGAAATATCCGTGCGTTATTTTTGACGGATGCGAAGTCACATCCACTGGACTTAGTTAGATTGCAGGTGGTTGCGTGCCTGCTATGATCAATACATATATAGTATTGGATGCCTTTGGCACAAGATACACTGGACCATACGGGAATGGAACCTTGTAGGTAGTAACGTTCGGAAGGGACAAGTATAACGTTGTCGGTTGTGGGAACAGGATATACTGTGTATAGTTGGTAAATGTTATTATTTGTTACAGGTATTGATAGGATTACTACTAAATCATTCTCCACTATGACTGACTACCTGAGTTTTACTAAATTTAAGGTTTTCATACAGATAATAGGGGTCTGTATGTATTATTGATTTCTCATGGTAGATGGAGCGTAGGTGATTCACAATATTTTCCAAATCAGATGGAGAAAATAAGTTCACATTGGTTGTATCATCGAATGAGAAACTGATAGTGTTTTCTATTGTCTGTATCACCTTGTATAGTTTCTGTAAACACATTGACACGTATTGCAGGTGTTCTAATATGCTTATTTCAAACCCTTCTTTTTCTAACATAATTTTTACTATACCCATGTTCAAATTTACTCGGTTTATTTCATCATAGAATTTCTGGACGATGGAATTACTGAAGGATATTAGCCTATTAACATGTCGTATTTCCTCAGTACGACGCCTTTTTAAAGAGTCTAGTTGTTTTTGTATAGTACCCAAATCATCCTGATCTAAATTGCCTGAGATAAATTTGATTACACTCCCCAAGCCGTTAATTAATCCTCTTAGGTTTTACGTCTCTAAGATTTCTTATGTGTAGTCTTCCGTTTTTCATTTTACAGTGGATTTTGTTGCCTTCTATCTTGGTAACCGTTCCCTCATTATACAAGTTTTTTTACTTTTTGTTCCTAGTGAGGGGGTTTGTGACATAAACAGTCTCGCCAACTTTATAAGGGTGGTTAAAGGTAGAGGTATTGGTTTCGGGGTTTTTTCCCCGTAGTATGCGAAACTGATCGCTTTGTCTCTGGATATATTCGTGGATTGGAATGGAACGAGTGAAGATGTGGTCCAATGCGTCATAGTATGGGCCGTAGAGTACATTGAAGGGCGGTTTTTTCGTTGCGGAATGGATTGAAGAGTTGTAGTTTATGCTAACTGTCGTAATTAGCTGCGCCAAGGGAGTAAACTTGTCTAAGTCACGTAATATACGTAGCTTCTCGAGCAGCGTAGAATTGAATCTTTCGACAGGAGAATTCGAGGAAGAATTCAGTGGCTTAGTGGCGTGATATTCAATGTTCAGCTCTTTACAGTAGTCTTTGATTATATTATTTTCGAATTCTCCGCCCCGATCATGGGTAATTTTCTTGGCCAGACCATGATGAGTAAAGTACAGCTGAAGTTGGTTTAACACTGTTAATGCCGTGCCGTTGGATAAAATATAAGCCTGTCCATATTTTGAGAATACGTCACAGATTGTCAGCAGACGGGTTTGCTCAAAATGAAAGGTATCTGTATGTATTTGAGCAAAGGGGTGAGGTACATTAATTGGACCTTGACTTTCTACCTGGTTGGGATGTCTTTCGTATTTGTTTCTGTGGCAAAGGTTGCACTGATTTATTATACTCCTGACATGCTCTCTCAAGTGGGGCCAGTAATACTTCGTGTGCAGGTGTTCTATGGTCTCTACAATTCCATTATGGTTAATAGCATGGTATTATGAAATTAACTGTCTTTGTTTCTCGAGGTTTTCTATGTCCTCCAGAAATTTCGTAGATCGAATCATCACAAGCTCCGAGGTAAATAGTTTCTGGCAACATCTAATGAAAGGAATCTCTATGGTCCAATCGTCAAAATACACCGCGTACTTATTTGAGGGGACAACTATCCTAAGTAAGAGGGTTTCTAAATGTTGGGCTAAGTTGTCCTTAGTGACTATCATCACATGCCTCACATTCTTCTTAAACAATTTTTTTCTCAAGTAACTTACATGAGTTTCCATATTTGACAATTATCTGGTTGCGGTTCTGGTTCAAATTTCTTTCTGAGGTCTTCAAAGTTAAAATAGGGTTTTCCTGATTAGAATTAATAGTTTGATCGTCCACCTCCTGTAAGTATTCGTCATCCCCGACGGAATGTCTGATGAAGTCTGAATCATCATTCGCATTTACTTCTATGCGGGACAAGGCGTCACCCACATAGTTCGTTTTTCCGGTTACATATTGAATGTCGAAGTTGAACTCTTCGATCTTCGGAATAGGGTATTTGTCTTCTATGGTTTTCTGATTTAATTGTCTGAAGTCAATTACCAACCTCCAACGCTTTTCGCCTGAGGCGTCTGGCTTCTTTGGGACTATCCAAACCGGATTACAATAGGGTGACTCACTGTGGGTTATTATGCCCCGATCTAGAAGTTTCTCTACTTCCTTACTTATTATGTCCTTCAGTTGGGGTGGTTACCTATAGTTTTTGCGGTATACAGGTTCTTCGTCAGTAGTTCTGATGTAATGTTTTACTGTGTTAGAAAATGACAGGTCGCAACCTAGGTAATACAACACGTCAGAATACTGGGAACAAACTTTGGAAAGTTTTTCCTGCTCTAGATCATTCAGGTGTTGAGTCTGGAGGTATTCTTTTATATCCGAGTCTGTGAGAGAGTTTATTTCTAGGTTATTAATGGTCGTGCTCTCAAGAGGCTCTACCAATATTGGCTTCTCAAAGTCTAATTCCAATGCAGTCTCGGTGGGGTAGAGTAAGATCCAGGAAAGTGAGTTTATAAAATATAATATATACTTTATGAAAATAATATATAAACCTTTTGTATTTCGTATTTCAATAGTGGAAGGAAGTTGTTAATTTTTCAAAAGAACATGATATCAAAAGTACAATACATTTTATCGTCTGCTAGGGAAAGAGTCTGTGATGAGGCGATAGTAGGGATCCTGGTGGCTAGCAACTATTTAAGGATGGATATTTCAACTGTCTATGTTTGCATATTTAGTAAGTATTGAGCTTCGCAACTGTATATACTAAACTGTGATAATACTCAGACATGCTATCTACTGTCCGTCCAAGTGGTTTTGTCGCAGGGTCGTAGAAAGAGGGGACATCACGTAACAGTTAATTACTTAACGACGCCCTTTTATTTAAGCTATTTCAAACAGTTGTATTATATTACGTAGACGTCCAATTCCTAATGTTTTAGAAAAGATCTAAGACAGCCCAGCCACTAGCCTTTACATAGGGGCGAGCAGAAACGCGTGTGGGGGGAAACCGGGATGCGACGTAGGCAAACGGACGACAGTATCTGTGCGAAAATATGATTCAATATTTAAAACTCTTTGGTCACTGGAAAACGGGAACATATTTCTGCAACGCACTGTACTCACTAACTCAGTACTGCTGACCGTAAGGCTACTTTGACTGTATACGCGACCTTGGTTCTATGTGGTGGACGGTTGGAAGTTTACTAGTAGAGGGGGTAGGAGTGAAATACATTAAAAAGCTCAGGTACAATAAAAATTGAAGTAAAAGTAAAATGAAGTCCCTGTATTTGCAGCTCCTTTTATTATATTGAACTAGATATATCTGAAAACAAAATCAATTGTAAAAAGGTCGTCTTATATAAACAGTGCTATTATCATGGTCCGCTACTGCATTAGAACAGAGAATCTGTATACCTCTACTTCTCAACCTCCTGCTCCCGAACCAGCATCGTTGCAAAACGTCTAATTTTGGAAACTTTAATAATTAGATAAATATTGCAATTAGAAAACAATTGTGAGGACATTTTCTCTTCATTACACATGAATAATTATCAGCTAAAATAATGGCATTCATACAACCTACACTCTATATATTAAGCTGGCAGGAAGACGTAATCCTCTGCCACACGGCATGGCTGGGGTTAGGTTGAACAGTGCGATGGTAGAGCCAGTAGAGCTGATTAAATAGAAATAACTCCCTTCATTAAGTTCCTTAGATTTTGTATTAAATGGTATCATACAAATTGCTGTTACAGTTTTTAAACTTGTGATGATTTATGACTCAATATAAATTTATATATATATATATATATATATATATATTTACTTATTTAATTATTCATTCATTCATTCAGCCGAAGTATTCAGCCCATTTGTAACACAAGAAACGGAGTATTCAGCCCATTTGCAACACCAGAAACGGAGTATTCAGCCCATTTGCAACATCAGAAACGGAGTATTCAGCCCATTTGCAACACCAGAAACGGAGTATTCAGCCCATTTGCAACATCAGAAACGGAGTATTCAGCCCATTTGCAACGTCAGAAACGTAGTATTCAGCGCATTTGCAACATCAGAAACGGAGTATTCAGCCCATTTGCAACACCAGAAACGGAGTATTCAGTCCATTTGCAACATCAGAAACGGAGTATTCAGCCCATTTGCAACATCAAAAATGGAGTATTCAGCCCATTTGCAACACCAGAAACGGAGTATTCAGCCCATTTGCAACGTCAGAAACGTAGTATTCAGCGCATTTGCAACATCAGAAACGGAGTATTCAGCCCATTTGCAACACCAGAAACGGAGTATTCAGCCCATTTGCAACACCAGAAACGAAGTATTCAGCCCAATTGCAACATCAGAAACGGAGTATTCAGCCCATTTGCAACATCAGAAACGGAGTATTCAGCCCATTTGCAACATCAGAAACGTAGTAGTCAGCCCGTTTGCAACATCAGAAACGGAGTATTCAGCCCATTTGCAACATCAGAAAAGGAGTATTCAGCCCATTTGCAGCACCAGAAACGGAGTATTCAGCCCATTTGCAACGTCAGAAACGTAGTATTCAGCGGATTTGCAACATCAGAAACGGAGTATTCAGCCCATTTGCAACATCGCAAACGGAGTATTCAGCCCATTTGCAACACCAGAAACGGAGTATTCAGCCCATTTGCAACACCAGAAACGGAGTATTCAGCCCATTTGCAACATCAGAAACGGAGTATTCAGCCCATTTGCAACACCAGAAACGGAGTAGTCAGCCCATTTGCAACACCAGAAACGGAGTATTCAGCCCATTTGCAACAAAAGAAATGGAGTAGTCAGTCCATTTGCAACACCAGAAACGGAGTAGTCAGCCCATTTGCAACACCAGAAACGGAGTTTTCACCCCATTTGCAACATCAGAAACGGAGTAGTCACCCCATTTGCAACACCAGAAACGGAGTATTCAGCCCATTTGCAACATCAAAAACGGAGTAGTCACCCCATTTGTAACACCAGAAACGGAGTTTTCAGCCCATTTGTAATATCAGAAACGGAGTAGTCACCCCACTTGCAACACCAGAAACGGAGTAGTCAGCCCATTTGCAACATCAGAAACGGAGCAGTCACCCCATTTGTAACACCAGAAACGGAGTATCAGCCCACTTGTAACATCAGAAACGGAGTATTCAGCCCATTTGCAACATCAGAAACGGAGTATTCAGTCCATTTGCAACACCAGAAACGGAGTATTCAGCCCATTTGCAACACCAGAAACGGAGTAGTCAGCCCATTTGCAACACCAGAAACGGAGTATTCAGCCCATTTGCAACACAAGAAATGGAGTAGTAGGCCCATTTGCAACACCAGAAACGGAGTATTCAGCCCATTTGCAACACCAGAAACGGAGTATTCAGCCCATTGCAACACCAGAAACTGAGTATTCAGCCCATATGCAACATCAGAAACGGAGAAGTCACCCCATTTGCAACACCAGAAACGGAATATTTAGCCCATTTGCAACATCAGAAACGGCGTATTCAGCCCATTTGTAACACCAGAAACAGAGTATTCAGCCCATTTGTAACATCAGAAACGTAGTATTCAGCTCATTTGCAACACCAGAAAAGGAGTATTCAGCCCATTTGCAACACCAGAAACGGAGTAGTCACCCCATTTGCAACACCAGAAACGGAGTAGTCAGCCCATTTGCAACATCAGAAACGGAGTAGTCACCCCATTTGTAACACCAGAAACGGAGTATCAGCCCATTTGTAACATCAGAAACGGAGTATTCAGCCCATTTACAACATCAGAAACGGAGTATTCAGCCCATTTGCAACACCAGAAACGGAGTATTCAGCCCATTTGTAACACCAGAAACGGAGTATTCAGCCCATTTGCAACACCAGAAACGAAGTATTCAGCCCATTTACAACACCAGAAACGGAGTAGTCAGCCCATTTGCAACATCAGAAACGGAGTATTCAGCCCATTTACAACACCAGAAACGCAGTAATCAGCCCATTTGCAACACCAGAAACGGACTATTCAGCCCATTTGCAACATCAGAAACGGAGTATTCAGCCCATTTGCAACACCAGAATCGGATTATTCAGCCCATTTGCAACACCAGAAACGGAGTATTCAGCCCATTTGTAACATGAGAAACGGAGTATTCAGCCCATTTGCAACACCAGAAACGGAGTATTCAGCCCATTTGCAACATCAGAAACGGAGTATTCAGCCCATTTGCAACACCAGAAACGGAGTAGTCAGCCCATTTGCAACACCAGAAACGGAGTATTCAGCCCATTTGCAACAAAAGAAATGGAGTAGTCAGCCCAATTGCAACACCAGAAACGGAGTAGTCAGCCCATTTGCAACACCAGAAACGGAGTTTTCAGCCCATTTGCAACATCAGAAACGGAGTAGTCACCCCATTTGCAACACCAGAAACGGAGTATTCAGCCCATTTGCAACATCAGAAACGGAGTAGTCACCCCATTTGTAACACCAGAAACGGAGTTTTCAGCCCATTTGTAATATCAGAAACGGAGTAGTCACCCCACTTGCAACACCAGAAACGGAGTAGTCAGCCCATTTGCAACATCAGAAACGGAGCAGTCACCCCATTTGTAACACCAGAAACGGAGTATCTGCCCACTTGTAACATCAGAAACGGAGTATTCAGCCCATTTGCAACATCAGAAACGGAGTATTCAGTCCATTTGCAACACCAGAAACGGAGTATTCAGCCCATTTGCAACACAAGAAACGGAGTAGTCAGCCCATTTTCAACACCAGAAACGGAGTATTCAGCCCATTTGCAACACCAGAAATGGAGTAGTCAGCCCATTTGCAACACCAGAAACGGAGTATTCAGCCCATTGGCAACACCAGAAACTCAGTATTCAGCCCATTGCAACACCAGAAACTGAGTATTCAGCCCATTTGCAACATCAGAAACGGAGTAGTCACCCCATTTGCAACACCAGAAACGGAATATTTAGCCCATTTGCAACATCAGAAACGGCGTATTCAGCCCATTTGTAACACCAGAAACAGAGTATTCAGCCCATTTGTAACATCAGAAACGTAGTATTCAGCCCATTTGCAACACCAGAAAAGGAGTATTCAGCCCATTTGCAACACCAGAAACGGAGTAGTCACCCCATTTGCAACACCAGAAACGGAGTAGTCAGCCCATTTGCAACATCAGAAACGGAGTAGTCACCCCATTTGTAACACCAGAAACGGAGTATCAGCCCATTTGTAACATCAGAAACGGAGTATTCAGCCCATTTACAACATCAGAAACGGAGTATTCAGCCCATTTGCAACACCAGAAACGGAGTATTCAGCCCATTTGTAACACCAGAAACGGAGTATTCAGCCCATTTGCAACACCAGAAACGGAGTATTCAGCCCATTTGTAACACCAGAAACGTAGTAGTCAGCCCATTTGCAACACCAGAAACGGAGTATTCAGCCCATTTGCAACACCAGAAATGGAGTAGTCAGCCCATTTGCAACACCAGAAACGGAGTAGTCAGCCAATTTGCAACACCAGAAACGGAGTATTCAGCCCATTGCAACACCAGAAACTGAGTATTCAGCCCATTTGCAACATCAGAAACGGAGTAGTCACCCCATTTGCAACACCAGAAACGGAATATTTAGCCCATTTGCAACATCAGAAACGGAGTATTCAGCCCATTTGCAACACCAGAAACGGAGTATTCAGCCCATTTGTAACATCAGAAACGTAGTATTCAGCCCATTTGCAACACCAGAAACGGAGTATTCAGCCCATTTGTAACATGAGAAACGGAGTATTCAGCCCATTTGCAACACCAGAAACGGAGTATTCAGCCCATTTGCAACACCAGAATCGGAGTATTCAGCCCATTTGCAACACCAGAAACGGAGTATTCAGCCCATTTGCAACACCAGAAACGGAGTATTCAGGCCATTTGCAACATCAGAAACGGAGTATTCAGCCCATTTGCAACACCAGAAACGGAGTAGTCAGCCCATTTGCAACACCAGAAACGGTGTATTCAGCCCATTTGCAACATCAGAAACGGAGTATTCAGCCCATTTGCAACAGCAGAATCGGAGTATTCAGCCCATTTGCAACACCAGAAACGGAGTAGTCAGCCCATTTGCAACACCAGAAACGGAGTATTCAGCCCATTTGCAACATCAGAAACGGAGTATTCAGCCCATTTGCAACAGCAGAATCGGAGTATTCAGCCCAATTGCAACACCAGAAACGGAGTATTCAGCCCATTTGTAACATGAGAAACGGAGTATTCAGCCCATTTGCAACTACCCATGTTTGCATTTTTACTACATATTGAGCTTCGCGACTGTATATAGTAGACTGTGCTCTATCTACACCACGACAGAAGAAGAAGGAAGTTCTGTTGGATTCAGCAAGTGGAAGCAGCTACATGGCTGCTCATTGCATTGCTGTGCCTGACTCGCTGTGGATCAGCTGCACACCACGAGTCCGCTGCGCCCCGTCGACGTGGAGTTGAAATGAACGACGGCGACATGAGTTCGAGGTCCAACGCCAAAAGTTACCCAGCAATTCTGCTTCAATTGGATTGCGGGGTGGGGGGGGGGAATCCCAACCAGGTAATTTATCTGAACCGCGATTTGAATACAGGCCCGCTTATTTACGATCGGACTTGCTAACATTAATCCACGGCGGCGGACTTGAATGAAGGAGGGTGATGAGTGAAATTCTTATTTCATGAAATTTACTAAGCTAGAGACTTGATTTTTTGCAGACTTATTTACTCTTATTGATATCAGTAATGATGACTTTAAGTCTGATGTTCATATTTTCAGTAATGAAATTTATTTAAATTTAAAGAAAAGTAATTTGCATACATTCAACATTTTTCATCTCCCCCAAATTTTAAGCATCATGTCTGATTTTTTTTTACAATACCTCCGACCTTTGTAGAAAGTTTCTATGTTCTCATAATTTTGTTAGTTTACCTTGTAAAGATAAGAGAAAAAAATTATACATATTCATATTCAAATTTAAAAAAAAAATAGGTGAAAGTATGCATTTTATTTTTTATTCAAAAATTATTTTCTCTTTTTGAAAACATGCGAACATGTCTCTTATACAGAGACATCATTTTATGTTTACTTCAATTTTTATTGTACCTGAGTTTTTGAATGTACTTCACTCCCACCCCTTCTACTAATGAAGTTCCCCTCTACACACAGATCCAAGACCGCATATAGTAAACAGCACTGAGTGAGTAAAGTACGTTCCAGAAATATGTTCGCGTTTTCCAGTGACGAAAGAGCTTTCAATCATATTTTCGCACAGGTGCTGTCCTTTTGCCTACGTCACATCCCTATTTCCCCCACCTGCTTCTGTTCGCCCCTCTGCAGAAGCAGGGCTGTCTTAGCTCTTTTCTGAAAACATTAATTTCTGTTAGGAATTGGACGTTTACGTAATATTATACAACTATTTAAAATAACTTAAATAAAAGGGCCTCGTTAAGTAATTCACTGTCACGTGATTTCCCCCCTTTCTACGATCCTGCGGCATAACCACTTGGACGGACAGTAGATAGCATGTCTGAGTAATTTTATCTGTGCAGTCGGGCAGAATTGAAGATTGAATTTACAGTACGTAAGGTACTCTTTTATAGAGTAGGTACAGAATTATTTCAACATGAGTTACTAGCACGAAGGACGAAACTGGCAATTGGAATTACATGCAATAGTCTATAGCGCGATAATATGCACAAAAGAACTGAAGCCTGTATCGAAATGAACGGCCACCATTTTCAAAAATGTTTTTAAATATCCATATTATGATTATTTTTCAATTTAACTTCATTCTCTATATTGTACGCTAATGTGCTGTAGACAGTATACAGTAATATAACACTGCATAATGAATACGTTCGAATGGCTAACTCAGTTCGTGAGTAAAAACACTTGTTCTTAATACAGTACTGTATTAAGATTAAACAAAAACCTAATGAAAATTATCGAACTCAGAATCGCGATATTTCCTAGTTTACGTAAATGGATGAACTACTTTTCTTCCCTCCTTTACCTAGTAAAGTGATTTTTTTGTGTGTTACGCAAGTATCATCGAACTACAGACGTGGAAGGGGGAGCAATCTGTGTTTCCGGTTCTCTAAAGGTATAGCCAGGTTAATATTAAAAATGTTAGTAAAAATAAAATGATGTCCCTGTACTTTAAGGAACATGTAGTAAAAATGTCCAACTTTGTAGCACAACATTTGTGGCTGCCTTAGCAATGTGAATGAAGAGACGTGGGCTGAAAAGTGCAGGAGAATGACTTTAAAAGTTGCTATAAGTTTTATAGGCCTACAAAGAGCGCAGTCTTTTTATAAAGATGGCGTAAATGAAACAACCGTTGTAGAGTTCTAAAACTTAGTCAAAGTGTGAAGTAGGCACCATAGCTTCATTTTCTACAAACAATTTAAAAATGTGATTTCGGAAAAAAAAAATTACTTAATTTTCATTCATCTCGGGTTTTAAGAGCCAAATTCCCTACAGAAACAATCCAACTTAAGTAACAAATCAATACCTGCAAGATAAATCGACGTGGACAGAAGCACTGAGGGTCTTAGATCAGCCACGCTTGCGAACCTCTTCCCCCCCCCTCCCAATCGCGCACCACGCATGTCAGATTTTGTGCGCTATTCAGAAAAATGTCCTTTTTCGTAAATTTAAAAACAAAGAATGAAAAAGAATTGTGTTGATGGTTAGTAAATTAGGCTAATAATAAGTGAGCAACAAAAAATAATGAAATGAAGAAAAGGAAAGTTAAGTTAAGCTTCTGGTGTTATATTATTTAGTTTTATTTATTGGATAAATTTCTAATAAAATATATTAAAATGCTGAGCTTAAAACTTCTAACGTAATATTTGTGTGGCGGAAAACGGAGAGTTAAAAAGGGCATGGCTTGCGTTGAAAACCACTTAAACTGGGAACTTTGGAACTCGGCTTATGCTACGGCTCTGCATTATATGGAACGGACTAGACTGATGCCGTGACCTGCAGAGGAGGATCCTTCTGCTCAACGTAATAACATTCAACTGGCGAGTGACAACGTCTTGGCTGCGGTGTGCGTCAGCAATAATGCGTTCACAACAGACTCGTCGTTGCCTGGAAACGTTCCTCAGATTCATGTCAAAGATGTGGCGAGCGAGATTCCTTCTGAATAGCGTTTTAAAAGCGTACGCCGGCGCCGGGCCCGCTGCGAGGCTGGCGATGGCGGGGGGCGCCGCGGGGGGTGCGTACTGCCTGTATTACCTGTACCGCGAGAACCTGATGGTGCCAACAGCGACTTTAAAACATGTGGTGGACATCCAGCAAGAGCCAGGCACGAGCAACGAGAAAGAAAACGCCCCTTCAACATCAAAACGGGGCGATAAAGGTGGAAAGAAAGAAAAGAGACGAGTAACGTTCGCAGATCCCCCTGTCACCCGGGAGATTGAACCGGAAGAGATACCAGAGCCGGAGCCGGAGCCAGAGCCGGAAGCGGAACCGGAAGAACAGAAGAAGTCCGGACTGTTTGACTCCATCCGCCGCATGTTCGGCATCCGCAGGGGCTGACAGGTGAGTGCAGGGTCGGCAGCTCTGCATTTGATTTGGACGTTCAAGGCAGTCAAGGGTAAGTGGTGACGCGTTCCCCAACATTTTTAAACCATTACTCCTAACGTCTGCTTTGTCCACCACTGTGGAGTAACGGTTAGCACGTCTGACTATGAAACGAGCGGACCCGATTCAAATCCTGCTCAGGACAAGTTGCCTGGTTGGGGAGTGGAGTGCAGTTCCTTTGCCCTCGATTGCGTATATCCCTGACTTGATGAAATGTGGGAAAGTATTGTTGGAATTGTAGAGGAAACGGAAGTACTCCGAAAAATACCTTTGCAATATACTGTATGCTTTTCCACCACTCAGACCTGGACAGAGATCGAACTCGTGTCACCTAACTGTAAGACCAACTGAACTACCTTCACATGTAGCGTATTGTCTCGAATGACCCGCGGCATTGATTAAGCCACGCTCCCCAATTTTGAAAGGGAATAATTTAAAACAAATTACAAAAATAAAGCTTTCAACAAAAATGTATTCACGATACATTAAAAACAGTGCAATTCAGTTAACTGCATCTTCATTTCGAACCCACCCTACGCGTACGATCTGCACGCATGTCAGTTGTCTTCCTTAGTTTGCCGTTTACACGTTACCGTACAACAGCCGTGGCGAGAACGTGACTAGCGAGACATTGTGGCTCGCAATGATAGCTGTGCATTTCGCTTGCTTCTAACCTCCGCCAACCCCCACCCTCTCACTCACTGGAGTCAAACTCCGTTCCATTTGTATTTGTCAGTGCTCCTGCCGACCATGCCACTGCAGTGCTCCTGCCGACCATGCCACTCCAGTGCTCCTGCCGACCATGCCACTCCAGTACTCCTGCCGATCATGCCACTCCAGTACTCCTGCCGATCATGCCACTCCAGTACTCCTGCCGATCATGCCACTGCAGTGCTCCTGCCGACCATGCCACTCCAGTACTCCTGCCGATCATGCCACTGCAGTGCTCCTGCCGATCATGCCAGTCCAGTACTCCTGCCGATCATGCCACTGCAGTACTCTTGCCGATCATGCCACTCCAGTACTCCTGCCGACCATGCCACTCCAGTACTCCTGCCGATCATGCCACTCCAGTACTCCTGCCGATCATGCCACTGCAGTGCTCCTGCCGACTATGCCACTCCAGTACTCCTGCCGATCATGCCACTCCAGTACTCCTGCCGACCATGCCACTCCAGTACTCCTGCCAATCATGCCACTCCAGTGCTCCTGCCGACCATGCCACTCCAGTACTCCTGCCGATCATGCCACTCCAGTACTCCTGCCGATCATGCCACTCCAGTACTCCTGCCGATCATGCCACTGCAGTGCTCCTGCCGACCATGCCACTCCAGTACTCCTGCCGATCATGCCACTCCAGTACTCCTGCCGACCATGCCACTCCAGTACTCCTGCCGATCATGCCACTCCAGTACTCCTGCCGACCATGCCACTCCAGTGCTCCTGCCGACCATGCCACTCCAGTACTCCTGCCGATCATGCCACTGCAGTGCTCCTGCCGACCATGCCACTCCAGTACTCCTGCCGATCATGCCACTCCAGTACTCCTGCCGACCATGCCACTGCAGTGCTCCTGCCGACCATGCCACTCCAGTACTCCTGCCGATCATGCCACTCCAGTACTCCTGCCGATCATGCCACTCCAGTACTCCTGCCGATCATGCCACTGCAGTGCTCCTGCCGACCATGCCACTCCAGTACTCCTGCCGATCATGCCACTGCAGTGCTCCTGCCGATCATGCCACTCCAGTACTCCTTCCGATCATGCCACTGCAGTACTCCTGCCGATCATGCCACTCCAGTGCTCCTGCCGACCATGCCACTCCAGTACTCCTGCCGATCATGCCACTCCAGTACTCCTGCCGATCATGCCACTCCAGTACTCCTGCCGATCATGCCACTCCAGTACTCCTGCCGACCATGCCACTCCAGTACTCCTGCCGATCATGCCACTCCAGTACTCCTGCCGACCATGCCACTCCAGTACTCCTGCCGATCATGCCACTCCAGTGCTCCTGCCGACCATGCCACTCCAGTACTCCTGCCGATCATGCCACTCCAGTACTCCTGCCGATCATGCCACTCCAGTACTCCTGCCGATCATGCCACTGCAGTGCTCCTGCCGACCATGCCACTCCAGTACTCCTGCCGATCATGCCACTGCAGTGCTCCTGCCGACCGTGCCACTCCAGTACTCCTGCCGATCATGCCACTCCAGTACTCCTGCCGACCATGCCACTCCAGTGCTCCTGCCGACCATGCCACTCCAGTGCTCCTGCCGATCATGCCACTGCAGTGCTCCTGCCGACCATGCCACTCCAGTACTCCTGCCGATCATGCCACTCCAGTACTCCTGCCGATCATGCCACTGCAGTGCTCCTGCCGACCATGCCACTCCAGTGCTCCTGCCGACCATGCCACTGCAGTGCTCCTGCCGACCATGCCACTCCAGTGTTCCTGCCGACCATGCCACTCCAGTGCTCCTGCCGACCATGCCACTCCAGTACTCCTGCCGATCATGCCACTGCAGTGCTCCTGCCGACCATGCCACTCCAGTACTCCTGCTGATCATGCCACTCCAGTACTCCTGCCGATCATGCCACTGCAGTGCTCCTGCCGACCATGCCACTCCAGTGCTCCTGCCGACCATGCCACTGCAGTGCTCCTGCCGACCATGCCACTCCAGTGCTCCTGCCGACCATGCCACTCCAGTGCTCCTGCCGACCATGCCACTCCAGTACTCCTGCCGATCATGCCACTCCAGTACTCCTGCCGACCATGCCACTGCAGTGCTCCTGCCGACCATGCCACTCCAGTGCTCCTGCCGACCATGCCATTCCAGTGCTCCTGCCGACCATGCCACTCCAGTACTCCTGCCGATCATGCCACTGCAGTGCTCCTGCCGACCATGCCACTCCAGTACTCCTGCCGACCATGCCACTGCAGTGCTCCTGCCGACCATGCCACTCCAGTGCTCCTGCCGACCATGCCACTCCAGTGGTCCTGCCGACCATGCCACTCCAGTGGTCCTGCCGACCATGCCACTGCAGTGCTACTGCCGACCATGCCACTCCAGTGCTCCTGCCGACCATGCCATTCCAGTGCTCCTGCCGACCATGCCACTCCAGTGCTCCTGCCGACCATGCTACTCCAGTGGTCCTGCCGACCATGCCACTGCAGTGCTACTGCCGACCATGCCACTCCAGTGCTCCTGCCGACCATGCCATTCCAGTGCTCCTGCCGACCATGCCACTCCAGTGCTCCTGCCGACCATGCCAGTCCAGTTATTCCATAACGCCACACTAATTTTTTTATGTATAAAAAGTTAATATAAATAAATTTATCTTATTCTTCTTAGCATTCTAGTTTAGTTGTAATGCTACGCAATAGTCCTTGTCCTCTCAAATTTCATTTCGCAACATAACATCACAAAGATTTTAAGTTACTTAATGCAATACATGTATAATGGAGTGTATTGCGTGGTTTTTGCACTAATTTTCTTCTAGTTCTTCATAAAATTCTGACCTTCGAATGGACAGTATAGTGGCTGGAACTTACGCTAGGAACAAAACGTAAACTGTGTAGCGTACTCATCACAATCATAACCGATGCCGGAATTGTTGTCCTCGTTCTTGAAGGCACAGTTCGACTCTTTTACACTTATTTACAACCACTTTCACTAATGTTTCTTGCGTAATCGACTGCACGTATTTAATTATATTCGTCTTAAGTTCGTTTAATGTTTTAGGTTTACAGTGGACTCTCCTAAGTTCGACAGAACAGAATTGAAAGTTCTGTCCAATATGGGTAGTGGGTGTGGCAGATGAAATGAATACAAATTCTTATTGGTTATCCATCAACGAATACAGTACTGTACTTGCATTTCCTGCCCGCCCCGAGACTTGTGTGTGCGCTTCTAGTACCACAGTGGGTTTCGACAGTTCCGTCTCACAAACGGCACAATTCTCAAATAGAAAAAGAAGAGTTCATTAGTTTAAAATTAGTGATCAATATGGATGTCCTAATCAATAAAATATTCTGTTTTCCTTTAACAAAAGTATCACTACAAAACACAGAACCAATTCCCATTCAAATGGGAAACTCATTTCTTAGTGCCAGTATAGGGGCGTGTCTAATTCTCCTACATAAGCAGTCGAACTTGAGCTTCCACTGTATTGCCATATACTGCATATTTTGCAGACTGTGTTTTCGTAATCACTTTCTTTTAATTAATGAACCTCTGTAATTTTAAGGGGGACAATAATTGTTGAAGTTAACTTCTTACAGCCTTGAGTGCAGGCTTCGGTCCTGGGCACAGAAACGCATGAAGTTCAGAACGCACGGACGATAGTGTTGTGTTGGTGGAGTGAAGTGGGAGATGGAGCGCGCCGTTACTTCGTGTCTCAACATGTAAACAGTCCGTCACAGTACGGCACAAAATATATTTCACCCTGTACAGATGCAGTGTGTACAGTACATTCCTAGTGTAGACAACAAATGTCTACCATTAAGGTATTAACCTTCAATCAGGTGTCCGTACGCCGAAGCCTGTTACACGTACCGCAGCCAAGCAGCAATAGGCCTGCACACATCGATCACGGACCCACCTGTGCTGCTGCAGTCGGGTGATGCACACGGGTCATGACGTCATTTATACTCTAAACCTCATACTGGTTACTCTGTGTCCCTAGGCCCTACGCCGAAGCCTGCTTATGTGCTAATCACTAAAGCTCGGAACTTGGGGACTTGTGTGTCGTGCGGATGAGTAACGTTACAGGTACAACGTACACAATGTTCACGCTGCAAGAGCTCAGGGACAGTTGTGTGTACTAAGAAAGTGGTCACATCGAATGACAGGAAGACCGACGACGAAACTGTGTCATGTCGAAACCAATGACATTCAGAGGATTACAGGTAAACGGTCTGTTTGAGGATTTAGAAAATACGTGTTATTCGAATGGGTATTATAGAAGTTTCAAAATACATTTTTTTAATTTTAGGTACAGAATTTCGTGGACGACTTCGGAGATACATTACTTTCTTCGAATGGAAAGTTTATATTTTGTAAGTTGTGCTACACATAAACTAGAGGTTGGAAACGGTGAAAGACATTGCAGTCCCTTAAATCGGTGGAAAATTTATCCACAGCCGTGGAACAAGTCGTAGAGGGATCTGCCCTAGTAGTGACACACAAATTGAAAACTATTTTCGAGAAAAATTTGGGAAATACTTATCTTTCTCAGATAGCTAGCAACTACTGAAAATCGAATAGAAAACAGTAACAGCGAAAAACATTCAGTATTTTAAGTTTGTTCCCGTTACTTCATGTGAAGTGGAAATAAGTTTCTCTCGTTTCAAATCATGTTTAACTAACAGGCGAAGAAGTTATGGGCTCGAAAATCTTCGAATGTAAGTAATCATACACTGTAATAAAATGTACAGAGCAGAACAGTAAATTTGATATATTTCTCGTGTTTATTTTCATTACACATATGCTGTAAAATTATGTGTTTCAACCTACAATAATACTATCAATACATTGTTACAGCCAGAAACCACTTTTATAGCAGACCTGACTGTACCTCCGTGCTGGAAGCGGGTGTTGTTGACATGGAAGTCCAGTCGCTTAGCCACGTGCAAAGGCACAAGTCCCCAAGTTCCGAGCTTTGCTAATCACTTAGAGATTCCGGCTTCTTGTGCTAATTTGCGCGTTGATTTTGTAGGACTCCGCAACACTATATCCGAGATTTCATCAAGTTTTTCTGTCGTTAAAATTGTAGGTCTGACACTTCTTGGTGCATCGAGAACTGATTCGTTCCACGGAATTTATTGATCAAATCACGTACAGTATCGTGATTTGGACACCTGGAATTAGGGAAACTCATACGAAATTTCTGTTTCACATTTTCCGTAAATTTATCACCTTTGCGAAAAACGCATTCCACCAAAAACGCTCTTTCTTGAATAGGAAGCATTGTCACCAGTAGTCTTTAGCCCACAGTCGCTCACAATTAGACTGCAGTCTGCCCTCAACTGATAACGTTAACTAAATAACCCCCACTTAAAGATACACGGCCCGGCTGATGGTACCAACATATCTGCAGTTGCGAGCGCTATTTCATCGAGATTACAGACAAAATTAAGCTACAGGACGGAGATCTACTAGTCAGTTTTGACATAACTTCACTGTTCACCAATGTTCCTGTCAACGAAGCCACCTACATCATACACCAGAAACTCATAGCTCAAGATCTGCCGACAGAATGGGCAACACTAGCGGAGTTCTGTCTACAATCAACCTTTTTCCAGTTCCAAAACAACTTCTATGCTCAGAATGAAGGTCTGGCGATGGGCTCCCCATTATCCCTATAGCAGCCAACATTTTCATGGAAGTGATGGCTCTCTCGGCCACTCGGTTTTCAGGAAGTCTACCCACACCAATAGATACCTACACGCCTCGTCACACCACCGCCCAGGAGTCAAGAGATCGGTCATCAAAACTCTCACCGAGCGCGCTCATAGAATGTGTGACTCTGAGCAGAACTTCAATTCCTACACAAAAACAACGGATACGACAACAACATTATAAGGAAGTCCACATACAAGAACTGACGACCAGAAGCACACGAACAAGATCCTGAACTTATGAACATGAAACAGAAGGCCTTCCTCCCATACATAGAAGGAACCACAGACAGAAATGGGAAATTACTGAGTAAATTCAATATCAAGACGGTATACAACGCCCTACATAAGATCTCCCACTCATTAGTCAGAGTCAAAGATAAACTTCCATACTTCCAATCAGCCGGAATATACATGATCCCTTGCCCCTGCGGTCTAAAATACATGGGCCAAACTGGACGTAGGTGGAAGATAGAATGAAGGAACACATCCCACTCTGCAAATACGGACCATACGAAAAATCAGCAATAGCCTTACACTCGGCAGATTCAGGCCACGCCATCGAATTCGACAATATCAAGATAATAGATAAAGAAGACACCTTATAAGGAAGACTGGTTAAAGAAGCCTTCCACATCAAACTACATCCCAACACAAACAAGGGGAAGTCTATTCCAAGATCATACTAAGGAACGAGAAACCAGGTCTTTACATGTACGCGGCGCCCCCCCCTTCATCCGGACATCGGGCACGATACCAAGGTCACTCTTTCGGACCTTATGAGGGCCAGTATTTAATATGAAAACTCCCCTTCATACAGATCTCAACCGGATTGGACAACGTAAGACCAATCAGATGCCAGAAGGAGAACCTACGACTTATCACCGAAAGTACTCCCCCCTCATCGAGACTATATATATATATATATATATATATATATATATACGAGCTCGCAGAGTATTTCCTTATCCAACTGCTCTGAAGATGACCACAACACAGCGGTCGAAACGCCAGCCACCAACACCAAGACAACGCGGTAGAAGTCCCGAAGCTTATCCACAGACCACAAACCATGTTTAGTTACTGTTCATTAATTTGTTTCTCTAGTTACTGCTTGTTTCATTAGCTACAATTTATTTGCAATCACACAAGCAGTGGTACTACTGATAAGAAATGAGCATGACCTTCCACCGCCGCGCCACTAATGTACAGCACAACTGTGCAGCCCTGCAAGTGCAGCTACTAATGTACAGCACAACTGTGCAGCCCTGCAAGTGCAGCTACTAATGTACAGCACAACTGTGCAGCCCTGCAAGTGCAGCTACTAATGTACAGCACAACTGTGCAGTCCTGCAAGTGCAGCTACTAATGTACAGCACAACTGTGCAGCCCTGCAAGTGCAGCTACTAATGTACAGGAGAACTGTGCAGCCCTGCAAGTGCAGCTACTAATGTACAGCACAACTGTGCAGCCCTGCAAGTGCAGCTACTAATGTACAGCACAACTGTGCAGCCCTGCAAGTGCAGCTACTCAGCCATGTTCCCGTATGGGAATTGTTCAGAAGTGTTCACGGGACTAATGTCATTAAAATAAGTTCATATTTTACTTCTGTAAACTTAAGAGGAATTTTAAAACTTAATTAATCATCGTGTCTGTTTAGATCAGTTGGCTAACGCGTGTTGTTATACAATGTTATAAACCCAACTTCGCAGGTTCAAGTCTTCTCGCCTCCCAAAAGGTAAATTATTACAAATTAAAAAAAAAACATATTAGATATGGATGCAATGCACAAATTACGACGTAGTAAATAGAGAAAAGAGGAGATTGAGTGTATGTATATTTAAGAAATGGTAATAAAGAAGTAGAGATAGTGACATCTAGTAACTAATATATTAACTTCTTGAGTAATAGAATAGTTCAATGGAAAAGTATACGTGTGTGCCCGGGTACTAGGAAAATACTAATGAACTGTGAGATAAAGTACAAACTGTGAGGTAAAGTCTTTATCTCACTAGTGGAATAAAGTAATGTTGAATAAAAGCCTATTTTACAAACGCAAAAGTATTCAGTAAAGGCATGTTTTTCGTCATGGTCATGGATAAAATTGTATTTATTTTAATATATTCCATTCCTGTATAGACGTTACATCCAATGATAGGAATTTCCACACATTCCTTGTCACTCGTTTCACCTGTTACCATACCCAAATTCAAAAATGAGGGAAGATAATAATAATAATTGGAGATACTGAATTCGTAGCCAAGACGGTTGTTCATATTGCAAAAATACAGTAAAACTCGAGTTAGTCCACACCTGTGGAGTAACGGTTAGCGCGTCTAGCCGCGAAACCAGGTGACCCGGGTTCGATTCCCGGTCGGGGCAAGTTACCCGGTTGAGGTTTTTTCCGGGGTTTTCCCTCAACCCAATATGATCAAATGCTGGGTAACTTTCGGTGTTGGACCCCGGACTCATTTCACCGGCTTTATCACTATCTCATTCAGACGCTAAATAACCTAAGCTGTTGGTAAGGCGTCGTAAAATAACCCACTAAAAAAAACTCTAGTTTAGTGATGTCTGCACTTAACAGTGAAAGAAACAGAATTATCGCACCCTTCTCAGTCTTAGATAATCTCGAGCATCTGCCTCCATTTTTGTCATTCATTTTTTAAAATGGAAGTTTTGAAATATGATTCTCTGTGAAACGAAGAGTTTTTGGTTTACAACTGAGTGTTGAGATTTAAGATCTCTAACGTTTCGGGATTGCTCAAACGCTTCTTTACGACATCATGAGGGTCCTATTACCAGAGATCTGAAGGATTGCCTGCTTTGTTTGGCCCAGTACAGTGGATGTTATGTTTCAACACACGACTGGAAATCCAAAATTCTTCGCCTGAGGGTTTATAAAGTTTGTTGTTCAGTCAGCTGTCCGAAGACGGGTTTGAACTTCATAAGAGACACTAATAAGGCATCACTCATGAGGCAACTAAGCCAGGAGATATCGGTGTAGATTAGCCAGTTCCTTTCCCTCTCCATTGCATAGGCTACATCGCTGAATGGTTACGTATTACACCGAAGCAAGCCTGTCCTAAAACTCAAGTACATATAATTACCAGGCAGCCAGTGGCGGTTCCTCGGGGGAGGGAAGGGAGGAACGTCCTCCTCACATTTTTCTTCTTTTGAAAGTAAATACCAAATAAAATATGTGCCTTGAAATTCGAGGAAGATTCGATAATTTTTAAGTTCACAGCTATAAGAAAAACTCGGTTGATCGAGTTTTAAACGATGCGCGCTCATGTGCTGTAGAAAACTGTGAGAAGGATGCGAGATTGTCTGTGTGGAGGAAAGGCACTCCATTCCTCCTCTACTGCAGTTAACACACATAGACAACAGCGCACTAGCGGCCAGAGAAAGAAGCAGAGTTTTAAAGCAAGTAAATGAACGGAGAGGGAGGAGATCCTCCCCTGAATCAGCGCATGGGCGGGAACCGACTGGTCGTGCAGCAAGCTCGCTACCGCTGCCACCTAACGATGCTGCATTCAACCGGACTATAACACACCTAGGAGGAGACACAACAAAAACAGTTTTAACGCAACGCTATGAAAGACATCATGTAAACTTTTCTTTAATTATAAATAAAAAATATTATTCATTGCACTTTATATAGGCTACTATTCATGGTTTGAAACTTTCGTGGATTTTTGAAAGTTAAAGTCGGGTTTATGTAAAACAAAGAGGAAGTAGTTCTACGTAGTTGGCCCCTGAAATTCACTTCTATTCATTGTTTACTAGACAGGGCAACAGCCAAGGTGTCAGTTTTGTACAAACATATTTGAAACTGAAAGCAGGTACTCCAAACTACATCATTTTTAACATAAAAAATTAATCGGCCACCGGGAGCTTTGAACAATAATGATAGTATGACTTTACAAGAACTGACATTCTTCAAAAGCATGTGATACTGAACTTGTAAAATGTACATGTGGCAACACAGACCACGTGGGTGGGTGCAGTGTTCTCGCTTTCCTCAGATCATTTCCCATTCCCATTTCCGTAAAACGGTTCCGGTTACGAGTTAGTAGCTAGTCTCTTCCAACACGTGTGGTGCTGTAGTGTGCTCGAAAAATGCTACGAGGTTGTGCATTTCATTTTAATTGTTAATTTGCACAATTATTCAACAATGAATGGAAGTGAAAACATAATATATTTTGGACAATTTAGGAAACTCACTTTACAAGAACAGATTATTGCTATACAGAAGGGAAGGCCAACCCCAACACTACCTGGTCTTACATGTATGCATGTAGGCTCATTTGTAGCATGTTTCATTCAAGAAGGTGTCATTTCGTGCTGTTAACTTCTTTCCTCCTCTTAAGAAATATGCAGGAGCCGCCACTGCAGGCAGCGCATTTTCGTTCCCAAACAAGTTATCGGTTAGTACATCCTGGAGGTTCAGTGTTTTTAAATGCTTACGTCAGGGCGCTATGAAATGTATTTTTTTTCCCGTGGCGCTATAGCCCGTGAAGGGCCTAGACCGACCAGCCGGCTGCTGGCCTCACGCCCACATGCCGAAGCAGAGATGGACGATATGAAATGCATAGTTCTGTAAATAATTATAATAATAATAATAATAATAATAATAATAATAATAATAATAATAAAATAATAATAATAATAATAATAATGAAGCATAAGGACTGTAAGTGGGATTGCTACTAAATTGAAATGGTCTGTCCAGCTACTTTTTAACCACGTAAACGCAGTAACACTCCGAATCTTCCGCTCTACAAAAATATCAGTGCTATATACGACAGAAAATATAATTAGATCAATAATAATACTGAAGTAGTATATAGAACATATATTGTAAAACATAATAGTAAATATGATAAACATTAACTGTGTATACTGTATATACAATAAAATTAATTAATTTAACAAAATTAGTTCCATTACGGTGAACAAAAACATAATACTATATATTCAGAGATTATTGAAATTCATACATTTTACCATAATTGCTAGTAAAAATATATTTAAGCTAAGAAAATGTTCTTCCTACGTCACATGACGTTACAGAGACACAATATATGCAAGTAATTATTCATTTATCAAAACCTAGCCCGTTACAGTGAACGAAAACGCATTCTGAGGTTATGAAATGCAGATATTTTACGAACGTCATATACAATTTGTTTAAACTGAGAGAATATTCTTTCTAGTCACATGACATTACAGGGCATAGGCGAACAGCTTCCCGATTCTTGTGCTGTCATTCTGGCTGTTAATCGCCTATCAGTACAACTTCACGTATCCTGGTGATGTCATCTGTCCGTGCAGTTGTTGGTGTTCATCTTCTGCCCTCGGCAAACATTTTATGCTATTGACATCATATTTCCAAAAGCCTGCTAAAGCTTTGCATACGTTGTCGTGACATTTTCACCGAGTTTCGTGATATTATGCGATTTCATTGTATCGACGAGGAGCAAACACACAACTCCACTATTCAAGCAGTTACTCCACACTTGCGGCTTGCAGCTGGAATTCGGGTGGAGAAGGACCAAGGTCAAACACATCTCTGACAGGAGGCTGCAGGGTTGCCTGATCAAAAATCAGTCTCGTTACTTTATTGTCCGACCTCGTATTCGTCTTACGAATGATTAAGCGAATCATTTGTGGAAGAATATAACGAGTGCATAGTTTCAGTATCAAAGAGTTGCCGAAGTTAACCTTTTGCCTTTTGCGTGGGACGAAAATTAATTAGATCCCAGTTATGTTGTCCTTCAAACTTGCTTACATAAAAAGCACTTATTCGACACATTCGCAGATGTAGATGAAGTTATAAGAGTCGTACCATTATTAATAGTGTTATCGGCATCAGTAAGAGAGATACTACAGGTTAACAAGGACGTTGACTTCGCGTCTTGAGAGGCGATAGAACGTCCGAAAATAAGTGACAACAACTATTCTCAGGAACACCTCTGCGTCAATTGCTTATAAAAAAAAAACAACATGCGTTGTACCAGTCAGATTTGTAATCGCCGCCCAAGTGTTGCTGGGAATAAAATGTACAAATTTGATTGATGCACGATTTGTTGAATACATTGAATTCCCAGCAACACTTGCGCGGCGACTACAAATATGATTGGTACAACCAAAGAGTTTGTAATATATAACTATTACAAACTCTTTGGGTACAAGCCTAGATCATATATGTAAGAAATAGCTCATCCCTATGTTAAAATCGGCAGCACTTCGAAGAGAACAACCGCCAGGATCGCCACTGTCCGCCGTAAACGAACACGAGATGGCAGTACAGTCGCTAATGCAGTTCAAATGGGAATTATGACGTGACTCCTTATGTAACAACTAGATGGCAGCATAGTAAACCTGACAAAAGTTGTTACCGTCAAGGCTTATCTGGCCGAGCTATCTGGGTTTATATGATCTAGGGTACAACTTATGTTGTAATAATCTTGGTGCTAGGTATGTTGGTTACTTTGTATTTCCAGCAACACCTGCGTGGCGATTACTTCATTTGATTGGTACAAGGTTTGTTGGATACACTGAACTCCCAGCAACACTTGCGCGTCGACTACAAATTTGATTGGTGCAATATATGTTGGCTACATTTTATTCCCAACAACACTTGCGCGGTGATTACAAATTTCATTGGTGCAAGGTTTGTTGGCTACATTTTATTCCCAGCAACACTTGCGCGGTGATTACAAATTTCATTGGTGCAAGGTTTGTTGGCTACATTTTATTCCCAACAACACTTGCGCGGTGATTACAAATTTCATTGGTGCAAGGTTTGTTGGATACATTTTATATTATTGAATTAATAAATGATGCATTTGATGTCTTGAACTCCAGGTTCCCAAGGATGAGAAAGCTCCTCTTAGAAGTGGTTATGGCCTCAACCATCGAAGCCATGAAAACACTTTGAAAAGAATTTTAGAAATTTGTTCTGTCATGCGGCTAGGGAAAAGACAGTCTTCTTCCATTCCAGAAAGGATTTTTAATCTCAATAAATTCTCTCATTGGACTCTTTACAGATGTAAAAAGCATCGGAATAAGTTACATTCTGACTTCTAGGTTGAATCAAGACTGCCTAGAAAATTATTTTTCTAGAGTTCGCGGTCTGGGTATATTCTATAATAATCCAACTCCCTTCGAGGTGAAGAATAGAATGCGGCTCTTAATACTGACTGGGACTACGAACGACATACCTTTGTCTTGTAGAGCCTCTGTTACTGAGGAGAGAAGTCAGCCTCCAACCTCTACTGATTTCGTAACATCTGTAAAAGAAACTGAAGAAGAATTCGAGAATTTTCTTTCTAGTGAGCTGTGCATAAAAGTAACTGACGACTCATCCCAAGTTTTAAGATCTAATAATTCGGGTGAAGGAAGTGAAGAAGACTTTCTTTTAGATATCGACCTCAGCGATTCAACGTGCACTAATGAAGATGTGACACACGACGCTTTAAAATACTTGGCAGGCTATATCGCCTTCAAGTGCAAAAACATTTATGGTTCTTTGGGTATCGTAACAGAAAAATTGCAGCCTGATACGAAACTGTCCACAAGACTGGATCAGTATAATTTCTAAAGGGGGCCTCACTTCTCCATCACCTGAATGGTTGGCTGCAATAATGGAGTTTGAAATTATTTTTGCATCTTTCCACGGACAACATTTTTCCAAGTGCAACAAGGTGATGGAAACACTAACATCTATTATACAGTCGAAGTTTCCCGAAATCCATTGGAAAATCATTGCTTTGTATGTGAGGACAAGGAGTTTCATCCGCATCAGGCATTTCAACAAAATGCCAAAATGGCAAGTAATTAAGAAGAATGCAGCAGCAAAAAGGAACCTGCAATGGATTTAGTTTCTTCAGCAGCCACGGAGTAGATTTCCAGCTCCAACATCATAACGTAAGTTCTAAGTTACAATTATTTTATTTGTTTAATATGTCTTAAGTAACATATTAAATTAGCAAAACGCCTTATTTTTACGATATGTTTATTTAGTGAAAATCATAAACGCGAGTAACTACGTTTATTGTAAGGTTGCAGAGTAACGTTATGTAATTTAATCTGCCCTAATATTGTTATTACTTTATGTTTTTCTCTTGACTATGATACATTTAATTATTTAAAAATACGCTCTAGCTCACCAATGTAGTTCTTTAAAGCGGGTTAGAGAAATACACATGATAAACAGTACTTACATTTACTAGGTAACGCAAGAGAATGTTTAAACTCGCGCTAGTGTCGTCTGCCTGATGACGTCACAGGGCGCTGACCAATGATAACGCATACCCCCGGAATGGCCTACCTGTAGATATTCTGAGTTCCTTGGAAGATGGCTGCTGAGATAGCAGTCGAAAGCTTGGAGCATTCCAAAATCCTAACTCGGCTGACATCCCGCGAAAACATTAGCGAACCAACGCCGAGAAAGCCTCAAATCATACATGAAAACAGTCAATTTTCCAAAGTAAATGAACCAGATGTAGTTTGAAATATATATTAGACTGTGGTAGAACGCTGCAGTCCCGCCATCTAGGCGGGATTGTGTTGCTGCTGTGTGAATGGTTTCAAATCCCGCTGTACTCACAATAATTCGCGTCGGTTTCGCACATAGACAAATAACAGAGCGTACGCAAAACATCTGTACTTGTCTATGCAAAACATCGACGCACAATTCGATTTGTTGCCATCTATTGAGGAGTTATTGAAGGAACGAGGACTTATTGCCTACCACCATCGGTAGATGTCTCTCAGTTCATGTTGTAAACAGAGTCCGTGGATATACAGAGTAGCGCAATCACCGAGTCGGCCGCCATTGTTAGTCCTTTTCAACACGCTACGGATAGGAATGTTTGAAGTGAAACTCAGATATTTTTAATTTGAAGGGCAAAAACGTCTAAAGGATCTTCTCACATTATAGAACATTATTATCAGTCAACATACTAATGTATAAAACTTCATTTAATAATTATTACAGCATAAATACGCATTTAAGTGTTCAATATACTCCTTCATAAACATCACAGCAGCATGAACTTAATAAATTACAAGTAACAAATGGAAAGAACAATTTTGCAAATAAAATAACAATAAATCTAAACATTTCCAACTGCATTCCTCTCCGGCTTCCGCATATAAGGGCACACTATACTGAAATTTCTCGAAGTTTATTAGTTTTAAGAGTTCACAACAGTGAAACCAATAACTACCATACTTACGAAGCTAGATTCACCACATTTTGATCACTGGTATATCTGCTTATTAGTGATAAGTGTACAAAATTGCATCCGCCTATGATACGTGGTTTGCATTTTATTAATTATTTTATTAAAATATTGAACCGCTCTATATAAAAAGTCGCACTACAATTGACATTATTCTTAAGTGATTTTCACTTACATGGCTCCTTACATACATGGAATCAAAGCTTACTATAAGGTTTTGTTCTAAAATTAATAAGTAAATTGTAGAATTTTTTAGTAAATAAAAAAAATTAATAGTCATAAAAATTCCTAGTAATTTATCCATTCGCTGTACAGAAAATTCCAATAGTAATGTTTGTTTCTAGGTATATACAGAGTCTTATAAGTGAATATCAATGAAAAATAATGTAAATTGTGACGCAGGGGACTTTTTGCATTAAGCAATACACTATATAATTAAGTTATTAATAAAGTGCAAACCACTTATCATAGAGAGAGACGAAAGTTTGTACATGTGTTATTATCAACCAGAATACTAGTGATAAACATTTTGTGAGTTTAGCTTTAAAAGTATGGAAGTTAGTAATTTCATTATAATGTCCCCAAGGATACACTGATGTGAGATTTTGTCATTTTTGGTAAGAAAATCGTTTCTTTGTTTTTATCTTTAAAAATTCATTTATGGTCTAAAGATGCCCTCTGCCAATTTTCATGATCATACGACCGGTCTATCAGCTGTTTAGGGTCACATTTTTAAAAGGCTGCGAGCTCTGACTGTTAATTTAAATTCTCCGTCCACGACCCCCACTCTGAATTCTGCGACCATTTTGGAAATTACGCTATATTTCATACATTATTTATTATATTAGATTTCCGATTGAGCCAGTGTAGCTTCTTGACTTCTCGAAATATTTCTTCATAGAATCCAACAGGTGTTAGACCTACGTACTTCAAAGGCTGCTTTCCTTTAAAAGATATTCAGTTACAAAGGAGAGCACAACTCTTATCTAAAGGAAAATTCCACTTGTTGCTAGTAGCCATAACAACGTGTTTTCCATGCTTGGTTTTGTTTGTGATACAAGAAATATTTGCAAGTTTCTAACAGTTTTATTGTTAGTGTTATAATAGTGTCTATAGTCCGTAGTGATTTGTAAATAATATTTATCTATTATAGTGTTTTCATAAGATTACATAATTTTTAGTCATCTTTATTTACTAGTGTAGGTTAGGTGTGCACAGCGTGGTAGCGTATATAAGGATAAGTTCTATATATAATATGATAGTTCTACATGTTTCAAAATGCCTAGAAAATAAAAAAGACAGAGACCTGGTTAATTATTATTATCCCAAACTTTTGAAGTCAATTTTCTCCTTTTTAATTTTCTGTAAATTTTGCATTGCTAAAAATGCTACTCTTTCTACAGATTCTGTACTACATGCATGATTTTTTGTAGAGGTTTTTGAATATGTTCTTAACAAAACTTACTATCAGTATTATACCTAACACTCATTTTTTTTTGTTGTTGTTCTTGTTGTTTAGTCAATTGTCCGAAGACAGATTTCAACCCCATAAGTACCACCAATAAGGCATCACTCGTGAGAAAACTAGGCCAGGAGATAATGGGGTAGGGTGGCAAGTTTCTTTCCCCCCTCCAATGCATACTTCGCCGATTAGCTACATATTCCACTAATCACACTTCAGATACTTACAAACAATTGTCTTCCTCTGACACATATCGTCAAGTGAGATGTACTGCCTGATTATATCTATATGCATATCAGCCAGAAGAGGTATTTTTTAATATTAAGTTTTTTATGCTCGAGTTGAATTTTTCTGTTTTTACACTTTTAGTGCATTAAATATGTTTAATTATTGTTTAGTAAAATAAAGAGGAAAATTGTATAGTAAGTTTCGTTTCTTAAGGTGTGACACGTATGTAGACAAAAATTGTGGCCAAAATAGTAGCAATTTTTGGAAACCTAAATTTGCACAATTTAAAATTACAAATTAAAAGTACAAAATTTCATAGATCTACTTAGAATAGTTTAGAAAATTGAAATTTCACATCAGTCCAACCTTAATAGGGTTTCTAGTTTCCACGGTCTTTGTATTTTCTAATCGAGCCAAACAATACAATCTTGTCTCAAGAACAAATTCAGAACTTCACAAATACATTTTGTCATTCTTGCAAATAGCAAATAGGATCAAATTCAGAAATGCTTGATTTGAAAGGGAGAAGATGGTAAAAATTTGACACTGATACTAATTGGTACGTGACTTTCATTTGTTTTATGTAGAAATATCATTGCTGAATCAACTTAAATTCTAGATTAGTTTTATAAAAATATTTTGGGGCCCAAATTTTGAAAAAATAAATATAAAAATACAGTCATTCATTAATCTCACAATGTATGCTCGCTTAGGTAGCGGATCGTTCCTTTTTATATTTATAGTCACTTCTTTCCTTTTTCCTTATTTCTTTCACTTTGTCACAGAGAAAACAAATGTGCGCTTTTTTCAGTTCTCTGTGAACAGTTCTGAACACAGTAGCATTGCATTTTTTCATATTTAAATTACATTCTTTCCATATGTAACTGTATACTGCATAGCGCGCGCTGGACAAACAATGGCGGATTTGTCGGCATTTGCCGGCTCAAACGATTGCGGTACTCTGGATATCCACGGACTCTGGTTGTAAACTGCAGTTGTAAACACAGTCCGTAGATATCCACGGACTCTGGTTGTAAATAACTCAATACAAGTTGCATCCCCCTGGTTTCGCATTCGCTACCGCTCCCGCGTCGGTGTGCGCAGTAGCTCATAGGGTATTACGAACGCAGGAGCAGTAGCGCCACGGTTCCGGGCTGCAGGACTCCACTGGCCTTGGTCGAGTAATATTTACGGTACATTTTAAAATCTGCACGCATGGATGCTGGA